>NW_010560981.1:5094-32061 GCF_000687285.1 Phaethon lepturus | reverse complement strand
ATTATTTATAATTATAATTATTTATAATACTACTTATATGCTATAATCAAATCTTACGTCATCTTTTTCCTTAGTTGAATAGATTGAGCTCTTAAAAATCTCACTGTATTTGAAGAGCTTTTTCAAGCCCTCCCTCAGCTCAAATAATTTTCTTCATGTACCGTTTTTTTCAACATTCTTCTAAAACTGGAATTGGACATGGCATTTTACCAATGTCATCTACAGTACAGTTCTCAAGCTTTTGTGCTCATCACATCTGTTGATGCTTGGATATTGTCTGTGATTCTCTGTTTGCTATCTATGTAGTTACTCAGTTTGGAATAGTAGGACTTGGAATTTAAAAAAACCTGCAACGCTGAAAGTGTTCTTCTATCAGACTGCACCAGAGAATTGCTGAAAATAAATGTTTAAAACCTCAGCAAGTTTGCTGATGACACAAAACTGAGAGGAGTGGCTGATACACCAGAGGGTCAAGCTGCCGCGCAGGGCATCCTTGACAGGCTGGACAAATGGGCTGACAGGAACCTCATGAAGTTCAACAAGGGCAATTGCAAAATCCTGGACCTGGGGAAGAACAACCCCATGTACCAACATGTGCTGAGGAAAGCAGCTTTGCAGAAAAGGTCCTGGAGGTCCTGGTGGACACCAGGTTGTATGTTAGCCAGTAATGGGCCCTTGCTGAAAAGAAGGCTGATGGTATCCTGGGCTGCTTTAGGCAAAGTATTGGCGGCAGGTCAAGGGAGGTGATCCTTCCCCTTTCCTTGGCACTGGTGAGGCCATACGTGGAGTCCTGTGTCTGGTTGTGTGCTCTTCGGTACAAGAGAGACATAGATGTAGTGGAGAGAGTCCAATGAAAGGCCACAAAGATGATTAAGGCAGTGGAGCATCTCTCCTATGAGGAAAGGCTGGGAGAGCTGGGACTGTTCAGACTGCAGGAGAGAAAGCTCAGGGGGATCTTATCAATGTCTATAAATACTTGAAGGGAGGTGCAAAGAGGACATGGTGCCCAGCGACAGGACCAGAGGCAGTGGGCACAAACTGAAACAGAGGAGGCTCTGTCTGAACATCAAATAACACTTTTTTCCTGTGAGAGTGTTGTACTTCACTCACAAGAGAGAAGCAACAATACATTTATTCAATATAAAACAGCGATTTAACAAAGTTTGATAGTAAGTGCAACACTGGTTTAACAATATTTGATGGCAACGTACATTGGATTATTTACTGCATAGAGGACAGGGTCAGACAAAGTTGTCAGGGAGACCCTCCCTTTGAGTCATGAGGTTCAGAAAGGAACCCCTTGCTTTCTAAACTCCTTCTCAGACAGGAGTCTAGGTGTGGCTGTATCCAATCATAGTCCCTAATCTGTTGCAGAAAGGAATCTCAACCTTGAGGAGTAACCTTGAGAAGTGTCCCTACTCAAGGGGAGATTCTGTCATGCAGCCTTCTTTCATTTCTGGAGAGCTCAACGGGCTCTGGGCTGTCCACTATTTATGATGATGATTGATTTATGGTCATATTTGCATGCCAGCAAGATGTCTGGGTCACTTCTCAAGACAGTCCTTGGCTACTGTGTTGCCAACCATCTCCCCAAAGTCCAGCTTAAGCTGGATGCAGCATTATGACCCCCAGTGGTGGTTATTGCTTGAGTGGGGGCAGAGAGAAGCACACAGCTACAGAAGATGACTAAGCACTGGCACAGGTTGCCCAGGGAAATGGTGGAGTCTCCATCCCTGGAGATACTCAAAAGCCATCTGGACATGGTCCTAGGCCATCAGCTATATGGGTTTGGACGAGACGGTCTCCAGAGGTCCCTTCCAATCTCAACCATTCTGTGACTGTGAAATCTTAAATGCACATGTCAACTGTGAATAGGTCTCTTTTCACTTGCCCCAGTTACTAGTACTCTGTGGTCACTCTGTGCCATGACTATTGTGTAAGTTCTGAGCACTTACGTAATTAGTTATATTAATTAGTTATATAATTAGTTATATTAATGGTTAAAATCTCAGTATTTAGAAAGCAATGGGTACAGCGTAACATAACTTTATATAATATAATAAAATAGTAAAGCTTTGCATAGTACTGGTAGGGGAACCACACATTAATAAAGGTTTTATTAAAATGAAAACCTGCTGTCTTGTCAGTATACATATTATTAGGCAATATCAACAAAATGTTTTCATTGTAGTATTTGCAAGTTTGAGATCTGGATATGTTTGCGATTATAAGTAAAACGCTACTTATAGCTTTATGCCTGCAAAATACTTACATTCATTATTCTTTCTAAAATGCATTGAGATCCAAAACCAGAAGTACTGTATCTTTGCCCACTACAGGAAGAAAAAGGAAAAATAATACCTCTTCTAAGTTTCAAAACAGTTGTGAATAACAAAAGCTGAAGATTATACTTACTGAATAGATATTCCTGTTTTTAAGAGAAGGTGAAGAACTGCCTACCTTGAGCAGGACAAACACCTGAGAATTTTGGTTTTGGGTGCTCTTGGTTTTTCTGGGGTTTTTTTTGTTTGTTTTGGTTTTGTTTTTTTTTAAAGAAGAAATAAAGTAAAAGACATAAAATTTCTTGTTTGTTGCAATTTTGCTATTAGGCTGTTATTGTTTCTTTAAACAGTTTGTTAGTTAAAAAGATTTTTAAAGTACTATACCATTAATTTGGGGAAATAAAAAAGAACTCAATTCAATTTTATTCTTAAACAAAATAGATTTCAGTAATTTTTTTTTTTTCCTCCTAGAGTAAAGTTTGCCCATTTTTGATAGATCCTTCTTTCCGGGCTACTGAATGGTTGAAGACACATTTGAAGGAATCACGTTTGGAAGTTATTAACCAACAGGTGCAGTATTTATGCTTGGTCTTACAGTTCTGTTCTGCTTGAGCTCACTCTATTCCATACTTAAGAGAGCAATTTTTAAAGGGATATGATGCCAATCACCAAAAATGGGTGTATATTCCATGAAGCATATAATTTCTCACAGAGTTCTAGGTTACAGTGGTTCTTACATGCTACTGAAAATTTGTTTTCTCAAGGAGGAGATCAGAGTATTTAAAAATGCAGGGTGAACATCTGGTATTAATTCTACAAGTTTGCCTCTTCATGCTGCTCTCTGCAAGAATATCAGTGTGTGTATATATATATATCAGCCTGCTGAGAGGGAGATAGTAAAAGATTTGTAAACAGAGAGATCTTTTGTATTCTTGGTTGCAGTTCACTGGTTTTCATGAGTATATATAAACTTCCTCTCTATCGTTTTTGTGTTGTGTTATCTACATTGGAAATAGTAGGTTGGATTTCAGCTTGAGCTTAAGGTACCTAAGATTAATTGTCTACATACCCAATTGTTTACATGGGTCGTGAGGCTTGGCTCAGTTGCACACTCATAGGCAAGCCTCTAGTGCTGTTCAGGAGTTCCTTATTGAACCCCACCTGGCCTCAAGGTATTGCTTGAACAGAATGTAGGTCTTCCACAGATCACTGCCAGTTCTGTGCAGGTCTTTTAGATACTCTCTGATGGTACTAGATACATATCTTTGGATAATTGAATGCTTCCCCTGTTAGCTGATTGGCTTGATTACCTTTTAGGCTCTGTTGTCTGCATTGTCTAGGATCTCCATTGACTGTAATGGAATCTAAACACCATGTGCATGTTTAGGCACCTACACGCAAAAGACTGCATTTAGATACCTTAGTATCAATGTGAATCCTGTCCTTAGGTCTTGATTCAGTTTTGAGACATAGCTACCTAATAACATTTGAGATGCATTAACTAGCCAGGGCTTCCAGGTGTGCCTGACAGATGTGACATAAGACCTACGGTAGACCTGCTGTCTTCTGATGCAGCACTTGGAGAGCTAGGCATGTTAAATAAGTTGTCTGTATGTCAGTAGCTGAATAGATCAAACTTATTTAAATTAAACACTTGTGGCTAAACCCTGAAATATTATAAGCTTGTAATAGAATTTTTCAGCTATACTACTAATTTTTAGATTTACTCTTGGTATACTCTTGGTAAATTTTTAGATTTACTCTTGGTATAATGCATTCGTGTTCATTCTGAAGTGTTAATATTTCAAAAAACCATGAATCACAGGAATCTATTTTTATTTGCCCAGGACACCAACTTCCTAACTGCTCTTGAGTTGGCAGTGAGATTTGGGAAAACACTTATTATACAGGAAATGGATGGAGTGGAGCCTGTACTTTACCCGTTGCTAAGAAAAGATCTTGTTGCTCAAGGTAAATGACCAAGATCTTTACAAATGCTTGCTCAAAGCTTTTGTAGGTTAGATCTGCATATATCATATAAAACTCAATTTTTCTGAAAACATGAGTATTGTGTAGTTCTTTTTCTCTTTAATATTAACCTGCTGATAACAGTTCAGCACATGAAATACTTTGGAGATATGTTCTTGGTTCGTAAGTGGAAGAATATTGAAAAGTATTTAAAGATTTTTTTGACTGGATTTAGAATGAAGTGTTTTTATCAACTCTTCACAATTTAAATTTTAAGTTAATTTCTAGTGACAATTTCAAACGCATAGTTTTACTTAGGAACTTGGACCTTAAATAGACCAGAAGGTTGTGCAGTTAGAAATCAGAGTTTTAGAATGTTGGTGTTGCTGTTTCTCTTTCATTTGTCAGAAACTAAAGAAGGCACACGAGTCCGTCCCTGATGTGACTTTGGAATGGGGGGGGGGGGTGTGGCATAGAGATAAGCAAAATGGTGGAAGTTGATAAAAGGAGTCTCCCTAACTGATGCAATGAACATTTACATTTTATAACATCTCTACTTTGGAGAGCTCATGTACTCTATATAACTCTGTAACTGCTTTGGATTTAGTTGCTTTAAAAAGGCTGATATGAAAAATTGTGTTGAAAGTTTAGTAAAGATAAATAGTAATGATATAAGTATCTCAGCATGAATTATGTTGAATTATGTTGCATATTTTAAAATTGTATCAAAAGAACTGAGTGGATTGAAAAAATACAATAATGTAATTTTAAAATACCTTCTAAACTGTTGTAATTAGAGTATATTTTGTTATCCTTAGTGACTATATTTCTGCCTCAAGTGTTAATTCCTCAGCATGCACCACAGCCTGTGCATGTAATTACTGTATGAACTTTGGGCGCTGAAAATAGCTCAAGACTCCTTTTTGCTGTCATTTCATCTAATACTAAGTT
This sequence comes from Phaethon lepturus, assembly GCF_000687285.1. Lineage (NCBI taxonomy): Eukaryota > Metazoa > Chordata > Aves > Phaethontiformes > Phaethontidae > Phaethon > Phaethon lepturus. Next base: position 26,860 of record NW_010560981.1, on the reverse strand, counting down.
CTAATAGTGAGTGAGGTAGCAGTAATTCTTTAAATGTAAATACATGGTAAAAATAAATGCAAATGCTATGGAGTTCTTAGATCCATTTATCTCCTATATTGGAAAGGTCTCTTTAGTGAAAAGAAAGTGTTAGTTTAAAACATTCTTCCATTACAGTAGTGCTTGTATGTTTATCCTCGGTAAAAGCTGAGAGCACCACCAAAATGGTGACTTCAGGGATCTGTAGGATGTTAGGTAGAATATCTTCACAACCTTTTTTTTTCACTAGCTTCTGCTGAACTTTGTAAAGCAGAGATGCAGTATTACAGGCATCTTAACTGATTTTGCTCAAGGAATCAAATTAAGAGATGAATATGTCTGCAGAACTGTGGAGAAAGCAAATTAAATGAAAATATACTAGTTTATTCAGGGAAATTGCTTATAACACTCAGGCATCCTCTTTTGCATGTTAATGAGCTATGTTCATGCTAGGTCTGTGCAGGTCTAAACTAGGGAACTGTTTTATGAAAAGGGAGAATGGGTCATTATTTGAGTCTTTTCAGTCACTTCACAAGTAAGCACTCCTTCTCTTTGTCAAAATGTGGAGGTGGGGGCCTGTCTGCATTATTTTGCTTGTGATGACTGTACATCTTTTCATTACTCGGAATGAAACATTAATAAAAATGTGAATATATATACTGCAATAAATTTGTCTTTGTACAGCTTCCATTTTCTGTTTGACATTTTTACAGCATAGGCCTAAAATTTATTCTGATCCTTGGCACAGAAGCAAAATTGGTATGTGATTTTAATCTCTACCAGTGTTTTAGCAAGAGATTTATACTTAGACCAGTTCTGATCCGCTCCTAGTGCTAAAAATAGAGAAGCACTTAACTATGCCACCTCAGAAATGTCTCTGGAAAGGAAATTCTCACTTTGAAACTTTTCATCTTATGATTCTGTTCTTCCTTCTTTTTTAGTATCAGGAGGCAAAATCTTACTCTAGTCATGTGATTGTTTGAGCTTACTCTTTTCTGACCCTGTTAGAATGGAAACCTGTGGTGGAAGGACAGTGGTGAGAGGCCATACATATAGTTTCATTCAGTGGCAGGCATATTGAGAAATGTCAAAGTATTAGGAGTATAAACAAAGATTGAAACCATGACAACGGAAATTTAATAAATTAATTCTTTCTTTCATACTGTGATTAAATTAAATATATTCATAATAAGACAAATTTATGGGATATTTCTTAATGGGATGTTTTTCATTCAATCTAATGACTAGATATTCCAGCATTTTTAGTTTCACAGAATCACAGAATCATTAAGGTTGGAAAAGACCTTCAAGATCATCAAGTCCAACTGTTAACCCCCATGCCCACTAAACCATGTCCCAAAGCGCCACGTCCACATGATTTTTGAACACTTCCGGAGATGGTGACTCCACCACCTCCCTGGGCAGCCTGTTCCAATGTTTGATCACCCTCTCAGTAAAGAAATTTTTCCTAGTATCTAGTCTTAAACCTCCCCTGGCGCAACTTGAGGCCATTTCCTCTTGTCCTATCACTAGTTACCTGGGAGAAGAGACCAACACCCACCTCACCACCACCCCCTTTCAGGTAGTTGTAGAGAGCGATAAGGTCTCCCCTCAGCCTCCTCTTCTCCAGACTGAACAACTCAGTTCCCTCAGCTGCTCCTCATAAGACTTGTGCTCCAGACCCCTCACCAGCTTCGTTGCCCTTCTTTAGACATGCTCAAGCACCTCAACGTCCTTCTTGTAGTGAGGGGCCCAAAACTGAACACAAAGAGACTATAGACTTCCTCTATAACAATTATCATAGAAAGCAATATTTTAATATAATTATGATTGTATAGCGACATCATCCTTCTACAAATGAATGTAACAGATCCAGAGATGAAATCTAATGGTTTTGGATCATGTTCAGAAAATGCTGAACCATCTTAGTTAGCCAATATATAATTATGGCTAGTGTGTTTTGATAGAGTGGTATACCTATGTGGAAATGTAAATGAATATGTTTAAATTATGACACAATTTTTACACACAAGGGAGATTCTCCAGTGCGTCTTCTGTGGTGTTTTGTCTCCTATTCATTGTTTGAAGATTTCAAAGATTTATTAGTATTACTTTTACTTCAAGCGCATTTTTTGCCATTTATGCTTTTTGTACTTTGTAAGGATAACTAAAATATCCTGGTGTATTAAATGTTCTCACTATGCAACTTTCTTACACCAGTGCTATGTTACTGCATTTTTTGTCTAACAATGCAGGATAGCTTATTTAAATTTATTTTTCTTTCCAAAGAATTTATAAATAAATTTTATAAAATACATTTGCATCTACTGGTAATAAAGTATTACACAGACACCATTTTTTTCAGATAATTCTAAAATGTTCCAGAGTGAATATAATACCTACTTATTATTTACAGGACCCCGTTACGCTATACAAATAGGTGAAAAAATGATAGATTATAATGAAGAGTTTCGTCTTTTTCTGTCGACAAGGAACCCAAATCCCTTCATTCCACCTGATGCTTCTTCTATTGTTACAGAAGTAAACTTTACCACAACAGGAAGTGGCTTAAGAGGACAGGTAGGCATTTAGAATAAATATATTTATAACAGACATTCATAGCTACATTCACCTTCTGGAAGAAGCCTTGTGTTGCAGTTTGCATTAATGGTCACAGAAATATTTCTTAGCACACAAATATAAATGGTAAAATTGTATCTGAAATGAAATTTGAATTTTGAGGTCTTGGTTTTATGCACTTTGGAACCAAGTAGTGAGTCCAGTAGGGAAAATGGAAACGATCTCATTGACTTCAGTTGCAACAGATTAATTGCTAAGCTTCTGTTTTCTGTTCAAGATGCATTTATGGTACAGTGGAAACATTTCTGTTACTGCTCTCTGGTGTCCTAGTTAGAGAGTAATGCTAGCATCAAGATACTTTGTGTATGGGAAAAATGTAATGAAACCAAAAAGCTGTATATTTTACTTCTTCCAAAATGCTAGTAGCTTTTGAGTTTTTTTTCTGTAATGTTTACAAAGCACAATGTATCGTACAGATGGAAGAGAGAAAAAAAAGAAGAGAGATAAATTAGGGGAATGAAAAAACATCTTTATTTGGCATGAAACAAGTTTTTCCAAACTATCAAGAGGCTTAGAATGATATGTAAATAAGATGTTGACAAGTACGATATAATTCAAAATGTGAAGCATGAATAACCATACGGATTTCTTCCCTCCACTGGAGATAGGGAATTGACACCATACAATGTAACCAAGTGAATTGACCCCCTCTTTTAAGTGGAAATACAGCAAAAAAACCCCTTTGTTTTTTGTTTTATCTCTGTTGACAGGAGAGGGATTTGACTATTGGTAGACTTGCTGGCAAGAAATTTGCTGCCATCCAGTTTGTGCTTTCTATCACCTACTTCTTTTTATGTCTGATAACAGCATATACTGTCATGAAGACTGCCAGTCCTTTAAACATAGATTTAAAACTGTTGGTTGTATGGTACAACTGAGTAAACCCTCAGGTGTCTACTTTCAAAAATAGACTATATACTGCTGTATGATTAATGAGTATATATTATGCTATATGATAATGAATATATATTATGAAATATTAAGAGTGTTTTTTATCATGTTGAATAATCTCCTTTCTTTTTAGCTTTTGGCTTTAACAATTCAGCACGAAAAGCCTGATTTGGAAGAGCAGAAGACAAAACTGTTACAACAAGAAGAAGATAAGAAGATACAACTGGCTAAGCTTGAGGAATCTCTTTTGGAGGTAAAATAAATTTACCTATTTTATATCTGTTAGATCAATAAGATAGTGTTCATATTGGTATGTTTTTGAATGGAAATGGTGAAAGTATTGGAATAATGAGCCCTCAGAATTTTTAACTGGAGAGAATAAAAGCATTATTTTCCTGGCGCTGTTGGGAGAGTAAAGTAGGTAAAATATGCACATCTGGTATGAAACTGTAGTATTTCAGTACATTAAGCATTGTCTAAGTTAAATGTATGAATTGTTCAGCAAGATACAGACTGGTTTAGTTTGGTTAGAAATTTCATTAACTTTAATGCACTGAAAAGGAGAAAACTTTGTTAAAAATTATAGTACTTCCTTTTCAAATTATGAGTTTTAAAAAAAGCCACATTTTTAAGCTTGTGAATCATGTCAAGTGATTTGCAAGTTGAGAAATGATTCTTTGTTGTGAGAGGAAAAAAGCCTGAAAGAAAATTTCCCAGTAGAAAATGAAAAGACCTGTTGAGAGAGACGTTTAAAACTTTAAACCTCTACAACGGTTTGTTATTGGCAGTGAACTGTACTATTGTTTATAGTTAACATTTTCCTTTCTCATATTTAAAATTAATATTCCAAATTTTCAGTTTTCCTTTTTATTTTAATGAAAGTAATTATGCTCAGAAAGTTGTACACCTCTATAAGAAAATGTATCTTCAAAGGAAAGGAGCATTTTCTTTTTTGTTTGCATCTTGTCATGGATTTCACAGAAGCTGTACTTCATGCCCACAGGAATGGATCCTCAAATCCTCCTTCCTTCCCAAATGTCATAAATGCAGGGACATTGACATATGTCATTGATGAAGATATTAAAGAGTACTGGTCCCACTATGGACTCCTGAGGGACACTGCTTGCCACCAATTTCCGTCTGGACATTGAGTCATTGACCACTACCCTTTGGATGCCACCATGCAACCAATTCCTCATCCACCCAACAGTCCACCCGTATGGGTTCATATAAATTAAACTTTATTTGACTGGCCATTAATAACTCAGTTTTAGAGTTTTGCACATAATTATTTAATGTGATCTGAATTTCCAGATTTACTGTCCCTATTAAACTCCCTATTAAGTCTCAGATACTAACCTGAAACCTTTTTTAAAACTGTGATGGGACACATTTGCCTTACAGGTAGAAGGAAACTTGTTCTCTAAAAAATTTCTGTATTCAAAGTTGATCATTGTTTAGTATCTTAATGTCTGCCAGAAGCTGAGAGTTCAGAGATGCAACAAAAAAAATGGCCACTTTTTAGAACAGACTTGTGTGATCTTGGAACTCCAAAATCTTTCACATCTGCCCAATCTGAATTGTCAAGTGCAAAATTTCAAGTAATTGATGCCTAAGGTATCTGCAATAAAAAGTGGCCAAGCATTAACACCGAGGTTGGTTTCAACTTTGGCATTCTTGTTAGCACTGAAATCAGAATACTCTTTGACTCTGAAGAAAGAAGCCTAAAGCTCAGTGGAAACTGACAGCTGCTACATGGACTTTGTCAGCAAAGAAGGCGGTGCTGGAAGTGTTCTAACTGAACTGAAGTTAATCCTAAAGCAACATTAGCATTCCATCTGAAGTAATCTACTGGTTTTCGTCCGAAAGCCTTGGAGTAAAGACATACATGCTGTGGCTATTTTATAGCTCACACTATGATTCCTTATAGCAAAATTGGAGTCCTTGGAAAAAAACAGATGATCTTGTCTTAAACTCTTTTCAGCTAGAGAACTAAATGCATTCTACTATTCTAACTGGTGAATCTCTGCCTCCAAATACCCTGAAAAGGTGTCCTACAGGTAGTTGTTCAGAACTGACTTAACTGACAAAGAAGCCAATGTTGTGTCATGTGACTAAAAAATTGTACTGAAGTGTATTTATTGAAGATTGTCAGAAAACCTTGAATAATAGTGAATCATTGAAGCTGTCCCCACTTCTTATTAGAAATGCAATTGGTTGCGCAGGAAAACTCAGGGGAAATATGGGATGATCTCAAGGGTTTTGAAGGGATCTCTGATTACAAAATTGAAATTGATGTAATTGTGAGTATTCATCTCAACTGGAAATGAGAACTAAGTTGTATAGGGAGTATTGGAATGGTTTTGTAGGAGAAATGAATTTATGAATGACTAGGTACAGAAAGTCATAAGTAACCAATTTCAGGTTAAATTAGTAGTTACATAGAAGAAAAAATACCCTGATTTGTATTTGCCATGGGGTTATTAGCACGTAAGACTCTGATCATAGAAATCATTCTCAAAAACTTACTGATGACTTAGGTTTCAGAACCTGGCAATGTGGATATTTGGAGTTTGTTCTTGGGTTTTATTTTCCATGCTTCTTTAAAACAACATCTCAGTTTTTGGAGTAACTACCTGCTTTCTAGTGCTCTGGATGCATTCGATGATTCAGAAACATGTACAGGTCAGAAAGAAGAACAGCTTCCAAAATGGGTACTTTACAGTTGGGTTTTTTTGATGTAACATAGATGACTTTTTTTTTTACAGACACTTGCAACATCACAAGGCAATATACTAGAAAATAAGGATCTGATTGAATCTTTGAATCAAACTAAAGCAAGTAGTGCTCTCATCCAAGAATCACTTGCTGAATCTCACAGACTTCAGAGTTTCCTTGATAAGGTAGAAGAATATTTTAATCTTTTATTGCTGTTTTTTTCCTGCTGAAATTAGTCATCTTCTATATAGAGAGGATGAATACATCCAGAGGAGTATAAGATCAGTAACATACTAAATTACTTTTTTGAAGTAAAAGATATTTTGGATATGCAAGTACAGAAAGTATTTTCAGTAATTAAATTCCTTTATTTTGCTCATGGTGAATAGCTACACAATTTAAAGTCTGCCAGTTTCAATTAAAGGATTTTTCCGCAAGGACTTATTGGCAAGTAATGAGTTTTGACTTTAATTTTGCCATCTGCTCTTGCAAACAGTATGGCTCATATGGATGTTCTTACTTAATATATCCCTTCCTATTGCAAAAATTTAGATCATTGGTGATGCTATTCATCTGGCATACTGTTTCTGTAACACATTACAGAGTTTTTGTTTAGTTTAGTTTAGTGTTATTTAGTTTAGTTTTATTTGTTTAGTTTAAAATTTTCTATTGCATTTTGGGACATGTTCTGTGGTGGAAAGAGTCCTCGGTGCCCTAGGATTAATTTCCAAAATGTTCTTCATAATTTCAATAATATTTGCTAAAAATGCTTTCTTCCAATTTTGAAATTTAAAGACAGTGTTGAAGTCTTCAGTACGTGTCCCTCAATTTGAAGAATCAGAAGGGATTCGGTTTTCTAAAGCAGTGCGAGTCATCCAAGTGTTTTTTTGGTGGGATGAATAAATGTTTACGCAATAACCGGTAGATGGCAGTAAGATCCTGGTTTTTATATATGTATGTGGTTTTTTTATCCACAGGAGAGGGACGCCTATCTCCCTTTAGCTGAGAGTGCTAGCAAGATGTACTTTATTATCTCTGACTTGTCAAAAATTAATAATATGTACCGGTTTAGTTTGGCGGCTTTCCTGCGGCTTTTCCAAAGGGCTCTGCAAAGCGAGCAGGTATTTGTGCTTTTCCTGAAGCTGTTAATGCTGCAGAAGGATCAGTCTGCTTTGATATTTAGAATTTGTTAGTTGCTCTGGATTTTTTAAGAAAATAATGCATAATAACTAATGATGAAATGTATAATAAGTAGTGGTGCTGAACTGTTGTGCTTTAGATATTCAGAATACATGCACATGGAATTTTTAATGATCTTATGTTACACATAAATTGTAAAATTGCTATGCTATCTGAAAACAAAGTAACTCTTGTTTGTACTTCAAGGCTTACTCTTTGTCTAAGGTGAATTAGGAAAACCAGGATTGATTATAACTTTACTGAAGGCTTTATTTAAATAAATTAATGATCTAGTCTGCAAATAACACCAATTTTATCATCAAGGTGTAGAATAAGATGTATATTTCTACATTTTTAAGTTGCCTGAAAGAAGATCAAGGCTTTATCTGCTTTTATACAGTTTGTAAGCAAGCATGCAGTCTGTCTTGTTGAAAATGTGATTTTTACCTTTCTGTATCCTAATGGCCAGTATATCTTTCTTACTGAAGCACAGAATTATGTATTTATCCCTTGCCATCTCACTCTTTAGATCTAAAAACCCACACTGAGTAACAAGGTATTTTCTCTTTATTCAGCATCTCCAAAATTAATCTTATTTCTTGTTGTTTCCACTTTAAAAAGTCATTCACCAGCCTTTCATCATGTCGCTTTTGGATTCCCTTTATTCTAGCATCTGTGCTTACCACTTTCCTTCAACTCCAGTCATTACCAGGAACATGGTTCTGACTGTGTGAACTTGCCCTCTTTGAAGTTCTTTACCTATTACTTTTTTGCCACAACACGAGCTTCTAACTTCTTGTTCTTACTTTTGTACTCTTTCATAATTTCTTTTCTTCCTGCCTATTATGTTACCTATTTAAAGCTCAACTTCTGGTTTTGCCTTCTTTGCTTGCTTCCTTTTTTAATTCTCCTCTATCCAATTCTTCATTTTTCCCAAACTGTCTTTTAGACATGGGAAAACTATTAGTCAGTTTGGCTTGTGAATCCAAATTGCCCTCATTTATAAACTTAACTCTTCAAATTCCAGCATAGTAGAAAGGAATTTCTGATAAATCTCACACTACCTGTTACCTCCCTCACTTTTTTCTTTTTTTTTGCCTATTCTTTCTTCTATTATCCTATCTTTCTTTCAGTTTTCTCCTGTTATAATTAGTGTTTTAGTCTGTAAGCTTTGAAGGGCAGGGTATATTTACTATTTTCTACCATGTTTACAACAGTTGGGCCAAATTTGGTGGCAGTTTAGTAACTACACTTAACACCAACATACCTGTTTAATAACATTAAATATAGTAATTCAATACATAAGCAATTTTTTTAGTAAGTGAAAACTATAAGATTTCAAGGATATTGATGTTAGGAGAAGAAACTGCTATCTTATTCTCTATGTGTTTACCTTATAGATAATGTTTTATAATGTTCACAGTCAAAATATTCAAGGCCAAAATACTAATTTCTTAATGCTTCAGCACAAACTTCTCATTTTATCAGTATTTTATCATCTACTGCAGCTGAGTTCAATAACATGTTTTGAGAACTAATAAGTGTCACATAGAATCCAGATTATTTGTGTCATTCTGCTGAAATTTACAGGGTACGTAAAAAGATTTTTACTTCCACATGAATTTTTGAAATCCAAATTTTCTTTTTAGGATTCAAGTAATACTGAGGAAAGAATCAAGTCGCTTATTGGCTCATTGAAACATACAGTGTATGAATATGTTTGTCGTTGTTTGTTTAAGGTAAGATTATATTTTTTCTGACTTTTATACAGTGCACCGGGTTTGAAGGTATTTGAAAGTATTCTTTCAGCAACCAAAATTTGATCTACTTCAAATAAGCTGTATTGTGTAAGTAGTACACACGTAACACATGCAAAAAATTACACTTGCAATATTTAACATGCAAAATGAGGAGGACTAAAAATTAGGATATGACAGAACTAAGATTGCTTATGCACATTTCTTCACGGAGCAGTTTCTAATGGACAAGGCAATTCTCAGCCTAGTCCTATTTCTGCTTTACCTCTGGCTCGTCTGTCTCATTCTGGCTTTATAGCCACTCCCATGCTTCACAGTCTTCTGAGCACTCTTATTCTGTTTGCTCTTATTTCTAGCATTTCTAAGTATGAGTGTTTGACCTAGCTGTCATGTAAGGTTTTGTGTGATTACTTGTTGGTTGGTTGTTTTTTAAAACCCGTTGTAATATTCTCCTTTCCTGCGTCAAATCTCTATCTGCTAGCTTGTTTGTTTCTATCTGTTCCCTTGTTTCTCCATTAATGTTCTTAATGTATTTCTTGTTTTCTCTATATTTGAATCAGGTGGCTTTTCTCTTTTTGCTTTGTTGGTGAAAACCTAGGATAGATATGCCTTTCACTTTCAATTTAATTTTTACTTTCACATGGAACAGTCAATTACAGGAGGTGTTTGTCTGATAGTGCGATGCAGAAGAATGCATAGTAGATCTGCATAGGTGGTTTGAACAGTAGTACAAATCGTGCAAGTCTGGAGTTTGATCCAGTGAGAATGATGAGATCTTGGAAAATTTCACAACAGCTCCTCCCCTTTCCCCTTAATGTAGCAACACTAAACTGAGGTTGCAGTTATTTCTAAGGATTTTGTCTTATCAGTCCAAATGGATTCTCATGAAATATTCTCATAATTTACTGTCTGTGTTTGAAGTCATGTGTATGTGAAGCTATCCAATGAGTCATTACATCTTTTGAATATTGGAAGACAGCTTTTTTATATATCAGAAAAGATTAAAGATTTCACAGAATCACAGAATCATTAAGGTTGAAAAGGACCTTCGAGATCATCAAGTCCAACCGTTAACTCAACACCACCATGCCCACTAAACCATGTCCCGAAGCGCCACATCCACACATTTTTTGAATACTTCTAGAGATGGTGACTCCACCACCTCCCTGGGCAGCCTGTTCCATGCTTGACCATTCTCTCGGTGATGAAATTTTTCCTAATATCCAATCTAAACCTCCCCTTAAAGCAAGGCAGAGAGAGATTTCTAGTAAGAAAGATTTTCACTGATCTGATTGGAGTTTAGAAAATACTGAAAGGGTAAGTGTTACCGTGCAGCTTCAGACTAATGGTCCATCCCATTTAATATCATATTCTGATAGTAGAAAGAACAAATAAGCTCCTCACACCATCAGCAATCCACTGCTAATTCTGCCTGTTATCCTTGCAAATTTTTAGACTGCTGTGACACTGAGGCTTTACTAGTGCCTTCATACATGATATAGCTGATACAAGTTTATACCTTCTTAAGCATGTTAGAATTGGAAAGGATGGTTTTGTTCGTCTGTCTGTGGTTAATATTTATGTTATTGTGTACATAGACTTCCTGTATGGTCATAAGTGAAGTGGTGCCAAGAAATTTTCCTGAGCAGTGGAACTGGCCTACCTGTACTGTTAATTTGTCAAAATTGTTGCTGTCATAGGTTTGTCCTGGTCCAGTTAGCATTCTTCCAAACTGTTCCCATTCAAGTGTTGGACACTAAATCATCCAGGGAGCATTCTAATAAGCAGTTTGGATTTGTATTTGCTTGCAAACCCTGTCTGAGAGGATGAGAGCTGAATGGTGTGGACTTCAGCCATTATGGCAGTTGTTCGCAGTGTCATACGATGTTCATGGATGTATTTTATTTATGAATACAAAGAGAACTTTAGTGCTTTGCTAAGTTTGACCTTGATTCCTAGTTGGGGCCTGTTTGCTCTCCAGTCCTACCCCTGTAACAAAACCAATAGTACATAAATGCAAAAATAAAATACAATGTCCTTTCTTTGCTTTAATTGTATCTTTGGGGATACTTTGTACTGTATGGTTTTGCAACTGAGAGAATTAATAAAACAGAACTACTTAAAGCAGCAAACAACAACTTTATGTATTGGTATCTGTAGAGATATATATTATGCCAAGAGTTTTTTGTGGCTGCCATCATGCATTTCTGCAGTTGCCTAAATCCAGTTTAAATCAGCTGTGGCTCATATGAATTGAGTTATATATAGCCTCTTGGTAGGTCAGTCATTCCAAGGGCAATTAAGACTAGTAAGGTTATGGTCTTTACAACATACATGTCCCCTTAGTCAGTCAACCATAATTCTGGAACCTAATCACCAGATAAATTATTAAATAATAAATATGTATTATTGGAAATACAGGTGCAGATGCAGTTGAAGTTACTTTTACTGCATATGAGGAAACTTCCCAGAGATCATTAACACCTTGAAAATCCTTACTCCATGTTTTTATTCTATGTTGTTCTTATATGGGAAGATCATGGAAAAGAACCTCCTAGAAGCTATGCTAAGGCACATGGAGGACATGGAGGTGATTGAAGACAGCCAGCATGGCTTCACCAAGGGCAAATCCTCCCTGACCAACCTAGTGGCCTTCTAGTATGGAGCGACCACACCAGTGGACAAGGGAAGGGCTACAGATGTCGTCTATTCTATCTGGACTTCTGTAAGGCCTTTGACACGGTCCCCCACAACATCCTTCTGTCTAAATTGGAGATATATGGATTTGATGGGTGGACTGTTGGATGGATGAGGAACTAGTTGGATGGTGCTATCCAGAGGGTAGTGGTCAATGGCTCAATGTCCAGATAGAAATCGGTGGTGAGTGGTGTCCTTCAGTGATCCGTACTGGGAACAATACTCTTTAATACTCTTCACCAATGACATAGACACTGTGATTGAGTGTACCCTCAGCAAGTTTGCAGATGACACCAAGCTGAATGGTGCAGTTGACACACCTGAGGGACAGCCTGCCATCCAAAGGGACCTGGACAAGCTCAAGGAGTGGGCCTATGTGAACCTCATGAGGTTCAACAAGGCCAAGTGCAAGGTCCTGCACCTGGGCCGGGGCAACTGCTGGTATCAGTGCCAGCTGGGGGATGAATGGATTGAGAGCAGCCCTGCCGAGAAAGACTTAGGGGTACTGGTGGATGAAAAGCTGGACAGGAGCCGGCAATGCACGCTTGCAGCCCAGAAAGCCAACCGCATCCGGGGCTACATCAAAAGAAGTGCATCCAGCAGGTGGAGGGAGGTGATTCTGCCCCTCTTCTTTGCTCTTGTGAGACCCCACCTGGAGTACTGCATCCAGCTCTGGAGCCCGCAGCACAGGAAAGTCATGGACCTGTTGGAGATGGTCCAGAGGAGGGCCACCAAAATGATCAGATGGGTGGAGCACACGTCTCCTGTGAGGACAGGCTGAGAGAGTTGAGGTTGTTTAGCCTGGAGAAGAGAGGGCTCCAGGGAGACCTTATTGCAGCTTTCCAGTATTTAAAGGGGGCCTATAAGAAAGATGAGGACAGACTTTTTAGCAGGGCCTGTAGCGATAGGACAAGGGGTAATGGTTTTAAACTAAAAGAAGGTAGATTCAGACTAGATCTAAGGAAGAAATTTTTGACAATGGCGGTGGTGAAGCAGTGGCACAGGTTGCCCAGAGAGGTGGTAGATGCCGCATCGCTGGAAACATTCCAGGTCAGGTTGGACAGGTCTCTGAGCAACCTGGTCTAGTTGAAGATGTCCCTGCTCATGGCAGGCGGATTGGACTAGATGAGCTTTAAAGGTCCCTTCCAATCCAAACTATTCTGTGATTGTATGATTCTGTATTTGTCTCTTTCTAAGCTGACATATCAGCCTTGTAAAAACACATTTGCTTTAGAAAACAGTAATAATAAAACAAAAAGAATTTGGTGTGCTCATGTAATTTTGGCCTCAAAAATATAACAGACATTGAGATGAGAAAGCCAGTATTAGTCAAACAGTTCATCTTATACCTTATAACATGTACATACTATTTCCTGGAGTATACTTCCTCATATTTGGTCCTGTCTCTTTGGAAAAGTCCCATGCAATTAATTTTTCAGTAGTATGCTTGGTAATTTAATATTCTTCAGAGTGGTAATTCTCTGAAGCTAAGGACAACCAGGCTGTCACTTTGAGGTACACATAAAGTATGTATGAAGCCACACCATGGAAATTTCATTGTCAAGAATAGAATAGGTTTCTATAGGAGTGGGGGCGTGTTGTGTTCATCAGCTGGCTGAGATGCCTATGCTGTGCAGACTTAACCCAATCACATGCATCATTGTTTTTTCTTCTGTCCTTTCCTTTGACCTGTGTTTTATGCTTTTATGTTTCACTTCCATGAAAGGAAAAGAAGAGGTACCACTTGATTTATGCTTACTTAAAATTTTAATGAGAGAAAATATGTGTATATCTTCTATTGTCTGCTAAAATACATCTTCCGCATTACAGACAGACTTTGAAAATTGGAGGGCTAAATCTAGGCTTCTGAGTGGTCCTGGTTTTCCAGGGTACCAACTTCCATTTTTTTGCTTTGACTTCATTACATAGTAATCTGTGCTTTCCAGCACAGCTTTCATAACCTATGAAAGTTTCTGTGTATAGATGCAGGAATCACCGTTTTGACAATCCAATATTTAAAAAAAAAAAGTGTCTTGAATGTTTGCATGGTTTTATTCTGTGGCTCCAGTAAATCTTTATTCCTGGTTTATTGCTCCAGTGCTTAGAGACTGGTTGAAATTCAAGTGATGCAACAGACCTAGGAAAAAGTCAGGAGGTTATAGTTGGTTTTTTTTTTCCAAAACTCTGTTTCAAAAATTTCCTATAAGAAGATTTCAAGCATTTCCTATGCAGAGTTTAAAAAATAATGGATTCTGTTTAGTATGTTTCCTTTATTACAAGTACCTGTTTTTACATCTAAATTCAAGTGAAGAAGAACTTAGATACAGGGTTTGGGTTAGTGTTTGTCTCTAAGTTGCAGGGGTGTGTATCAATTTTGAATTAGGATATGTGTCATTAAGTTACTACTATGGAATTAGAGGTGTTTTATTAATGAAATTTTGTTACTTGTAAAAAAAGCAGAAAGGTGACTTTTGATGAACATATATTTTTACTGCTCTTATTTCAGGCTGATCAGCTAATGTTTGCTCTACATTTTGTACGAGGAATGCACCCTGAACTTTTTCAAGAGAATGTAAGTACTAGAGGAGAAAACACCCAAGTGATTTACTTAAACTTAATATGAAGAGTAAATAAGTAGATAAAAAGTTCTTGTCAGTAAATATAGGACTTGGGATTTTAAATGTATATGCTACTGTCTTTCTGTGATAGTTACTTTTGGATGTCAACATTATATTTATTAGGTTCAAAGTGAAGATTGCTATGAGAAAGGTAGGTAAACAGTTGTCTTTTAAATAGACGTCTGAAAAATACGCTTATGAAGGGTTCTTGCACTTTTTTGCAGGCACTGTATCAATGTTTCCTGCCACCATGTGGCTAGTCATTTATCCATCCTTCCAGTTAAATACGGATATTCCTTTATAAGTAAAGTGATGGATGCACACTTGTCATTGTGACCAAGGGTTGCTTGTGCATTGTGCCTTGGCATTGAAGTGCAGAAAAGGCGTGCAAGACCTAGGGAGAAATTAAGTCTGATTAGATTTAGATTAGATAGTCTGATAGAAGTCTGATTCTGCAACCTGCAATTGAAGACACTTAAAGTGAAGAGTATTCCTGGAAGGTAAAGTAATGAAGTTATCTTTTGTGCATTTCAGACATTGATTCTTCAGTGTCTAAGAAATCCCTGGACCAGCGATTATTAACGTCCTCATTTGCAACAATGTCTTTAAGAGCCCACTGTACAGAGAATGTCCTTCTTGTATGTTGTTCTCTGGCTGCATAAGTATGGGATTCTTTGCACCATAGTGATGGTCACCAGCTATGGACACCAGGATGATTTCATTCTGGAACTGTTTATGTTTTTGATAGCATAGTGGGATGTGGTTGATACAGGTTCAAACCACATTTAATAAAAATGGCTGTCCATTCAGTTTTCAGGCAAGTTCTGCATTATTAGCATATTCACAAAAAAACTGAGAGGTGTCACGTGACATTTTTGACAGTGGTCTGAATGAGGCCTAATCTGAAAACGCGTGATTTCTGAGAGGCTACCCTATTCCCGACAAAATTGCAGCAGAGCTTAAGTACTGCTAACCCTTATTTCTGTAGGGCAGCACACACCTCAGTAACAGCATGTTCCTCACTTTGGGTATTAGGGAACGTTTTTGCCCAATGCGGAGGTTCGTAGTGCATGTACATGTTTCTGGTAAAATGAGTACTTTTAGTGGTGATTGAATTGGTAACTAAAATTTAAACACCTGTTAAAATTTACCTGAGCATGTTATCGTAGACTGTCTGTATAGGAAACCAGTAAAAAACAGACCTGTTAAAGAAGCAATTAGTTTCATCAGAAATGAATTTTATAAAGGAGGTCAGATGTTTTACTGCTAAAATTGCTTACTACTTTGCTGGCTGAGATGTACATGCCAAAGTTATAGTGGTCTATAGTGTAGTGAAATTAGTCCCGTAAAGTCTGCCTGCGGTAGGACAATATGCACAATTGACTCAATACAATTGCTTAAACATGGCTGATTAACATGAGTCAAGACACATTTAATTATCTAAAATACCTACATGGAATGGAGAGACAGAGCTATGGCTTTCTGTACTAGAAACTGGAGACCAGGAGTATTAAATGGTAGTAGATGGCAATTCACGAGAGGAGAGTCCATTACAGGGTCAAAGGTAAAAATCAGATAATACATTTGAAGGAAGTAGCGGAACATGATTATATGAAGGATGTGGGTTTAAGGTACAAGGTTCAAGAAAGGTTAGTTGAAACTTTTTGATCTTATGAATGCAATGTAATTTTATTGCAGACATATAGACTGACCAGGTGAAAGCTCACAGTCTTTCAGCAATGAAGCTGCCTGATAAAAATAACTCAAATTAATCTTGTTGGTAGAGGCATACCCTGGCTACTCTTCGTTGTTAGAACTTCTCTAATTCATCTTTATTATTTCTTTTTAGCTTCTGAAAATATCTTGCTTTATCTTTCTAGTCCCTGAGTTTATAAAGTCATGAAGGCAGCAACCTGCAAATAGTCTTCTTACTAAATGAAAGACTAGCTGCCTAGGCTTCTTAAGTATTTGTAATTACTGCTTTATGGGTTGGTTGCTATTGTTTAGCGTGCATTTCTGTCAGCTATTAGAGCTCTTAACGAGGTTAATCTAGATTACATATAATGCACATTCCTGCAGTATCTCAAGAATTAAAACAGGCAAATAATACCAATAATTTTCTTTCTCAATAATTTTTCTTTCTTAAGTAGAAGTTATTTTAATTAAATTGTTAA
Organism: Phaethon lepturus; assembly: GCF_000687285.1. Classification (NCBI taxonomy): domain Eukaryota; kingdom Metazoa; phylum Chordata; class Aves; order Phaethontiformes; family Phaethontidae; genus Phaethon; species Phaethon lepturus. The sequence goes on along the minus strand of NW_010560981.1, from coordinate 10,168 downwards.
GAAAAGAATGCTTGTGCAAAATATTTATTGAGGAAAATGAAGCTGAAGTGGTTATTCTTTTAAAGTTATTTCTTTTAAAGCTTTTAATGTGATGAGGCTAGAAGATGCATATTATGCTTCTAGAACTGTCCCAAAAGAGTTCAACCTTCTGCACTTATGAATTTTTTGCATACTGATGAGAAATTTATAGTACAACTTCAACATTATACTACAGAACACCTTGGCTCTTAGTAGAGACATTCTCTTTCTGAATCCATACGTTTAGATTTTTCTGAGGTGGTTTTACATGTCCCTACATATTATACTTCTGCTTTTCTTCACAAAAATATTACACAATTTCTGGTTTTAAAACTGTGGAGCCTTCATGTATTTTTCTGTGCACGAGCATTTTCTTTGTAACTGAGAGAGGAGCATCAGTTTGTAATTGAAAGAGAGAGTTGTTTCAAGACTCAACTAGATTGACAGATGCAAAAAGATGTGCTGTGGTCTGTATCGAAGTGGAACTAGTTGATTGACTTTTTCATTTGGACTGTTACTATTGTCTTTTAAAAAAATTAGTTCTTTATCATAGAATTATAGATACTGATTTTATAAAATTTCAATACTTATGAAGATTTTTTAATATATTTCTTACCACCTCCAAATATAGGATTATGTCATTTCTAGTATGTTTTTAAGTACTTACCTAATCTGTTTTAAAATTATTAAAAGCTGTCTTCTTGGATCCAAATACTGAGTCTAAAAGATTTAATCATACGTAAATTCAACTTAAATTTCCCTCTCATAATGCAACCAAAGTGTTCCTAATACGAATCTGTTATATTAAGTATTCCTCCTGTTCAAATAACTGCATCTTTTGGATACTATAACATGAAACGCTATTTAAACATGGATTCTGTAGTTAACTGTTGCATGTGGGCTGCTGACGCCCTGTCAGGCTGAATGTGTATCCTTGCCAGCCACGTATTTTACTTCTTGCTAGTCTGTAGTCAGGCAATCTGGGTGGTTGCTGTGGGTGCTGAGAAAGGATAAGACTTCTCCTTTTGGTTCTTTTTCTTATAAAGCACTGCAGTCACTTAGCTTGGATTCTGCAAAAGGTATTACATACTGCTAGGATTACCTAGAGTTTTAAAAATGTCTTATAACTCTTTCAGAATCTAAGCTTTAATTTTATTATCTTCCTGTTTTGCCTACGTGCTACTACATATTAATCTTTATTCTTAAAGATTTCTTCTGACTTATCCAAGTTGTTCATTTACTCTCTCTAGGAATGGGAGACTTTTACAGGTGTGATCATTGGAGATACTATAAGAAAACCAGTAAGCTACATTTATTTGTGTATTTTGAAATAAGGAACATTTACTTAAATCCTGAAAAGTTAAAGTTGTATTCATACATTAAGGGAACAAATATCTTATCACATAGTAATATAAAAATATAAAAAAAGTTTGAACTTTTTGAACATGGCAACTAATTTTCTAATTTGCATAACTTTTTGCCTTTTTTGCTTTTTTTTTAATTTTTCTATTACCAGCTTTACAATTTTTTGTTTCAGTGGTGTGTTTGAGAAGGTTTCAAGTCCTCTTCTGTAACTAAAATCAGTGTTTCTGAATTCCTCTTCTTTTGCTGATCAGGATCAGCAAATGATCAGCACTGCTGATCATTTTGCTCTTCTTTTCCTTCATTCAGGATCAGGCTAGCTCATTTCCATTGGGCTTAGCTAAAGTTTTCACCATTCACAATTACTTTTACCCTGATAGATATCTAAACAAGGCTAAAGGTTATCTCGTACATCTAGTGGTACAAGACAATGACAAGTGTGAATACCTTGTTTTTAGAATATACAATCACAGAATAGTTTGGGTTGGAAGAGACCTTTAAAGCTCTTCTAGTCCAACCTGCCTGCAATGAGCAGGGACATCTTCAACTAGAGCAGGTTGCTCAGAGGCCTGTCTAGCCTGACCTGAAATGTTTCCAGCATTGGGGCGTCTACCACCTCTCTGGGCAACATGTGCCAGTGTTTCACCACCCACATTGTCAAAAATTTCTTCCTTCTATCTAGTCTAAACCTACTCTCTTTTAGTTTAAAACCATTACCCTTTGTCCTATCGCTACAGACCCTGCTATATCTATGACACCAACTTTGTTCACATGCATGCTGGCAGAAGTGGCAAGTCACTTAAAACACAATATATTACTCAGGCTTTCCTACTTAGTTAGCTGCTTGCTAAAAAGATCCTTAAATTCCCAATTTCTCTAGACCTTACATGACTTTACAGGTTTTGCATTTCAGTATGAATATAGAAGTCTCTCTTCATCTCAATTAAACGTCAGTGCAGTTGGTGATTGTCAAGTATTTTCATTCTGTATGTCATTTTCAAGCTCTGTGAGATCTGATTATATAATGGAATTTAACACCAGTCCTACCTCTACCTCACCTAACACACAACCCATAGATTTTGGAAAGATTGTGGACGTACATGATTCATCTGCAATTCTAACTGGAATGTATATTGCAGACCCATCTCAAGTTTATTCCTAATTGCTTCTGAGTTTCCTACTGCTGTTCTTTTTCAGGCTCTTATAACTGAGACATCCTTTCACAAGAAAGCTTTCCTTTTTTTCTGCTGAACATTTAAGATTATTTTTGAAGTTGCTCAGTGGTTGAAAGATCCAACTAAATTTCCATACAGAGACTGTCACACAAGTTAATGGTGCCATTACATTCACTTTGTGTAGTGAATACAGAGATTCCACTGGAGCTTAAGCTATGTTGTTCACCCTTAGAATTTCCTACATCCCCAGCATCTACGGAGCAGAAAAATAGAGCTCTGGTTAGACTTTATCAGTGCAGAGATGTCCAGATGTGATGCTTTGTCTAGTGAATTACCCCAGAATTGCCCTTTGTGTGAAGACACATCTTCTTCATGACTGTGAAAATGTGCAGTGGAGTTATTTTTTGAAGTCGGTTGGTTAGAGTGCCTATGCAGATAGACAATCATTTGGGCCATTTTTTTTTAATGGAAGAGAAAACTACTTAGAGTTAAGTGTGTCATACAGATACTCGAAATGATAAAATACTTTTAGGCTCAAGTTGTTAAGCCAATGTTAATGTGAACAGTATATCTCAAACTTTAGTCATTGGTAGTTTTTGCTTTGTTATGCCATTTATGAACTTAGCAAAAGACTGCAGAAAGATTCCTGTTGTGAATAATATTTTTAGTAAAAACATGGGGTTTGCAATCTTATTACTGAATATAGTGTTTTACAAAAATTTGTGTAACTTATGTGTGTAACGTAACTTGCTTCAATAAGGATTCACAAAGAAGTGTTCGTGACCAGCTTCCCGCTTGGATAGAACAGGACCGAGCCTGGGCAGTAGCATCTTTGAAGGTATACATCACGTGGTGGGTTGAATTTAACTTAAAAGGCCTTTGGTTTTGGCAAAGAGTAATTTGGACTTGAATACTCAAATACGTATTTGCCAAATGGAAATATTTTCTTATTTTAAACTGTTTATTGCATCTTCAGAAACCATGGCTTAATATATATCCACTTGAAAAAAAAACAGAACACTGGGTTATTTTAAATTTAATCTCTTTTTTCTGAGCCTTTTCATGTGTATCTTTACCCCATGTACAATGAATTTCAATGCATGTGAATGAACCTATCATCTTACTGAGATTAGAAAATACTGTAAGCCTACCCAAGGCACTACAGTTTCTATAGATAGAAAAATATACAGAGGAAAAGTTGCAAACAATATTTAAGTGGCAGGTTTCATTTATGTAATGACTTTCACAAACCACTTCATATTGTATTAAAAACCATAAACTGTTAATTGGGAAACTAGTTTTCTACTTACCAGATTTCCATGCACATCTTTAAAGGTATTTCAGGGTTTATTATTGCTCAGATCGAGTAATTTCAAATTAAAACAAAAACCACTTTCTTGCTTTTATTCATCCTGCAACAGTCAATGTTGAAGTCCTCTGACCCTGAAGGGAACTAAATGAAAATGCCTGTCCTTGAAATTCTGTGTTGGGCTCTTCTCTTTGTGCATGTAGCTCAGCAGCAAGAAGGAAAACCTTGACCAGTCTTTGGCAAGGACTTTTGCTGCTAAATGCAGAGTTTATTGTTTTTCATTTCTCTACACTAAGGATCAGGAACAATTGCAATAATGGTGTGGCAAGCATAATTGTTAGAGGAATCAAACAAACAAACAAACAAACAAACAGAAAGTGAGTAACTGGGTGAATCAGTAGCGTGTACTGATAGAAAAAGAACCTAGTCATGATTAAAGGAAAGGACTATAATTAGGTAAAGACCAAAGTTTAAAAACAAAGAACCTAAAAGTTAAAAAAAAAAAATGTAGAGCAAATACAGAACTAACATTTTCAGGGAATAGGTAAAAAAAAATATTAAATTTAAAACCTACCCTTTTCTTCTTTAACTCTGAGGATAAAATTGGTTTATATGATATCACAAAATCACAGAATCATCAAGTTGGGAAAAGACGTTTAAGATCATCAAGTCCAACCATCAACCCAACACCACCATGTCCACTAAACCATGTCCCAATGTGCTATGTCTGCACATTTTTTGAACACCTCCAGTGATGGTGACTCCACCACCACACTGGGCAGCCTGTTGCAGTGTTTGATCAGCCTCTCATTACAGAAAAATTTCCTAGTATCTACTCTAAATCGCCCTGGCACAACTTGAGGCCATTTCCTCTCCTTCTTTTGCTAGTTACCTGGGAGAAGAGACCAACACCCACCTCACCACCACCCCCTTTCAGGTAGTTGTAGAGAGCGATAAGGTCTCCCCTCAGCCTTCTGTTCTCCAGGCTGAACAACCCCGGTTCCCTCAGCCGCTCCTCATAAGATTTGTTCTCCAGACCCCTCACCAACTTCGTTGCCCTTCTCTGGACACACTGGAGCACCTCAGTGTCCTTCTTTGTAGTGAGGGGCCCAAAACTGAACACAGCACTCAAGGTGTGGCCTCACTAGTACTGAATATAGGAGCACAATCACTTCCCTGCTCCTGCTGGCCACACTGTTGCTGATACACG
>NW_010560981.1:0-5054 GCF_000687285.1 Phaethon lepturus | reverse complement strand
CAGGACGCGGTTGGCCGCCTTGGCCACCTGGGCACACTGCTGGCTTGTTCAGCCAGCTGTCAACCAGCACCCCCAGATTCTTTTTCCACCAGGCAGCTCTGCAGCCACTCCTCCCCAAGCCTGTAGTGTTGCCTGGGGTTGTTGTGGCCGAAGTGCAGGATGTAACACTTGGCCTTATTAAACCTCATACCTCATACCAAGCCCTCCGACCCTCCAGCAGATCAACACTCCCACTCAGCCTGGTGTTGCCTGCAAAACTATGCACAAGTCTGAAACGGTGCACAAGTATTTACAGGTTTAGGGCCATAGTGGTATTTGGAAATTAATTATTATACGTATTTACGTATATATATACACAGTGTCCAACGTTATTGTTAAATATGCGTTATCTGTTTTGTAGATTTCCCTCCCAGGTCTCTATCAGACACTTTGCTTTGAAGATGAAGGTCTGTGGCACACTTTTTCTCAGAGCTCTGTGTGTGAACAAGACTTTCCATCTACTATTGTAAAAAGAATTTCTTTATTTCAGCAGGTAATCTTTTCATATTTTTTTTTTTTAATAATTAGGAGTTCAACATTAAAAGTAAGTTTTACATCTTAGGAGTTTAGGCTTCAGGCCTGGTTGAATTATAAGCAGTGACAGTACCTACATTGTCTTATAGCTTAACTAGTTTAAGGTTTTGGGTTTTTTATAATACATATTTAGTTCTCTCTTATCTGATGCTTTTTTGTATTGGCATATTGGCTGCAACTGAGCGTACTCTGTAAGTTAACAAGCTCTTTATCAATATTCACAGAACTAATTTTGTGAATAGGCATTAAAATTATTTTATGGTTGGCTTGTTACTGCAGAATTTGTCAGCTTGTTGAGCATCATTAATTTAGTTTATCTGCAGAATTTGTCAGCTTGTTGAGCATCATTAATTTAGTTTATCACTAAATGTACAAACTCACACATCTGAATGAAAACCAGAAAACACAGTAGCAGCCACTACTTTTTAGAACAGTTCATGAAATACTATTCCTGAATGCTTGATGAAGGAACTCACTAAGAATGTTGGAGACGCAAGTTCCATCCTGCACCCCGTGGATCCTTCTCCTCTGGAAGGGAAAAATGTCATCCGTCTTCGGTTTATGGAAGAAAGGGTGTTGTTACTTACTTTCAAATGATGCTGTGTTTTTTCATTTGAAGTCACTTCATATAAAATGAAGGCCTGTCCAAAGAAAGGATGGGATATATGACAATGTAGTTTCATGCTGGTTGGCTCTTAGGAGCTCTCTTTTTGGAGTTTTTGTGGAGGAGAATTTCTAACATAACATGCATAGAATTTAGGAACAAAACATTTCGGAAAGGAATTTGTCTGAGTCATGTTTGATGTGATGAAATGCAGAAGAGCAATTCTTATGTGTGCAATGTGCTGTCACAAAAATTGTGCATTTATAGGAGAATAAATCTGGAATGATCAGCATATTATATGTCTCGTTCTTTGCATAGAAAGTATTAAGAATTTTTCTGTTGATGAGGTATACTGAAACTAACTGGTTAGAGTGATATGCCACTCATAAGTCAGTTTCTTTCAAACTGTATGTTAAAAATAGTGCAGCAGCATTTAGGGTAATCTCAAGCTTAAAAAGTAATAAGTTCTTAAAAATGTAACGAAGTTAAATTTTCCTCCAAAACTAACAAATATTCCAGACTTGGAAGCTGAAATGTGATGTGAGGTTCAGAATTGTGTTTTACAGGTCTGCAAGTAAGAGGGTAGGAGAAGGGGTGGTCATTTTAACAAACAATTTTTACTGAAATTGCATGTGTTTCCTGCATTTGCCTGCAGTAAGCATTTGCAGGAAGTTACCTGAAAAAGAGGTAGCTGGTAGGGAAGCTGCTAATTTAATCTGTATCTGAATTGATTAGCTGTTCATGTTGTGTAGCCTTTGGAAGAACAGTAAAAGCATCTGCAGAACTAGGAGGTTTGAAAGTCAGGATGTCTCAGAAAAAGAAGTTAGGTGTAAAACTCTAAAGCTGTGCTTAAACAAAGGAAATTCTTTCAAAATTGATTATTTTACTGTATAACTACACTGAAATCAGAAACATTAGTATTCCAGTTAGGAAGTTATTGCCTAAATACATATATAGAATTTAGATCACCAAGCTAAGTTTGCTTTCTGATGTTCTAGCTACCCACGCAGATGCCTTTTTTCTAAAACATTGTAGAGTAAGTTTCAGCTTACAGACAGATGTTAGATGTAGATCTATCTTCTGATTCTGTTGATAGGACAAGCTACTTAAAAAAGAACAATTACGTTAGATTATCTTGGAAAGGAATGATCAGATAGCTCTACATACTCAGAGAAAATAACTGTTCTAAAGAGAAGTTTAAAGAATTCAGTCTTGTTAGAAAAGTCTTGCTTTTTAAATTGTCACAATGTACTTTTATAAACTCATCTCCCCTGAATATATTTTATTTTAAGGTACTTGTGGTCCAGGCTGTCCGACCAGACAGGCTGCAGAGTGCCATGGGTATTTTTGCATGTAAAACCCTAGGTAAGTTAATTTTTCACCAGGGTGTTTCCGCACAACAATTAAATATACTTTTATCCAATGTTTCTCTTTTATACTTCGTATGGAATCCCTATGTTTTAGGATTTGAAAATATGCTGTAAATGGATTTGTTTATTTTGGTCTTTTAAAGTATTGTTAAGAAGTGCTTTTAAAATGGTTTGGTTTATCCTGCATAGTGATTTAAAAGATAATAAAAGATCTGTCAGATTCTTTTAATGAATTCTTGAACACTGAAATAATTAAGGAAGGAGGATAGCTGGTTTTCTCTAAGTTTTACACTGCAGCATTTTCCTTAAAACATAAATTTTCCAAAAAGATTATTTCATTTAATGCCATTTACCATTTAAAAACCATTAAGTTTGAGATTTTTGCAGATTGGATCTCAAAAGGTTGTTTCAGATTTTCAGTTGTTTTTTTCAATCTCTTGGACCATAATATAATATTTACTGTCTCTTTAGGAATACACATGATTTAGAGGGACTCAATATTATGATTGTCTATTTGTGCTAGTCTGTGTGTTTACTCTCTGAGGTCTATTGTATCCAAAGTTTGGGACTCCTGTTCCAAATATTCTTAATATTGCAGTACAGCACACCAAAACCCTCCTTCAGTTTTTAGCAATTAATGACAAAACACATATGGAAGATGAATTATGAGTGTCTCATGGGAGTGGACATTGTAGTTTTAAGATTCAGCCTCTGCATAACATAGGGACAAGGCAGAATTTGTTGGTTTTAATATGGTACAGTGTTAGGACAGAAGTGGGATTAACAGAAGGGAAAAGATCTAGATTATAAAGACCTTAAATATAAGTGGAAAAGGCTGTTTTTAATGTGGTAAAAAATGAACCTGGAAAATTGATTTGTAGGGTGCCAAGTTATATATTGCTGGACTTACGTCTCCAGTATTTGTGAAGATTGAGTTTGAATGATCTTGAGATGAGTGATTTTGCATGATAATGCAATAGATGAGTTACATACAAAAAACAATGACTCTGCTAATTTTAAGTTGGAATCGTAGAATCATAGAATCTTTGGGTTGGAAGGGACCTTTTAAGGTCATCTAGTCCAACTGCCCTGCAGTGAGCAGGGAAATCTTCAACTAGATCGGGCTGCTCAGAACCCACTCCACCCAGACCTTGAATGTTTCCAGGGATGGGGCATCTACCAGCTCTCTCTGGGTAACCTGTGCCAGTGGTCAAGTTCTTGACATACGTGTCATTTCTATTAGTATAAGATTAGGTGTAATTCTAGGTCTCCGATTCTTCCATTTTTAATGACATTTGTGTGAGAGTTTATCTTACTCCCTCTTTATGCTCTGTATTTGTTGGACAAAATTGATTCCATGTCTGCAACCAGGGCTGGTATTTTCAGGAGTAAGGTTAGCCTGCTCTGTCAAACCTTATTAGTAGATAGAGAGGGTACTTTCATCACGGTGAGTGTACAGGTCCCACTCTGACAATGTCCCTACCTGTTGGAATCAAATGACAAGTGCGATTTGCAGTATGTGAGGCTCAAAGCCCAGCAGAGACCTGAATGCAGAGTAAGTTTATTCACCCACTTACTGTCCTCTAAATCTTAATGTATTACATAAATTGGTTAGGTCGATACCAGATCCACGGAGGCATTCCACAAGGGAGTGGTTTTTGCTGAATAAAATTACAGCCTCACTGAGGAAGGCTGAATACCATTGACTCCATTCGTAGGCAAGGTTTCATCCACAGATTTTTCATGCATATCAGTGAGATTTTATTTTGAGATCATGTCATAAATCATGACTACAGCTTTCCAAATAATAAAAGGGGTCACACTTGTATGGATATTTTTTCATATTTTTTTCTACCATGTCTTTTTCAGGGTCTTTGCCCTGAAACTTCTTAAAAAACTTGTTTCACTTAGTTCAAAAGGGAACCATTAAGCTTCCAATCGCCTTTGACTGTTTTCCTATGAGATAACTTAGTTCCAAAAGAGCTGTAATAGCCTACAAGAAAGCCTTCCACTTCTGTTTTACCCAGATATGGATTTTTTTCACTTTTTTCATCTTTTACATATGTTTTTAAATTTATGGATTTTAATTTATATTAAAATAATTTCTTTTGAAGATAAAGTTCATTATGGAAAATTCTTATATATATTTTGTGAGCACCCAAAGTATGCTTTTTTTTTTATTTTACATGGCATACTGAAATGCACCATGTTAGCAAAAATCACATGGACAGTATACTCCCAAATCATTCCATATCACTCATTGGTTGTTTTTTTTTCATATCTGCTTTAACTTAGTTTTTTGAGTCTGACTATCAGAAATAGTATTTAAAGAGGCTTCATTTTAATTACTCACATTTCTATGTTCTTCAAAAAAGCAGTAGAGATACTGCAGATCATTAAGAAAAGAAAGGAAAAGGAAAGGAAAGGAGAGAGGAAAAGAGAGGAGAGGAGAAGAAATGAAAAGAGACAAGAGAAAAGAAAGGAAAAGAGAAGAGAAAAGAAAGGAA
>NW_010560980.1:34562-37343 GCF_000687285.1 Phaethon lepturus | reverse complement strand
AGCCGGGCGGCGGCGGGGGAACAGAGTCCCGCTGTGCCATGCTGTCCCGCCGAGGTGACCCGGTACCGGTGGAGCTCTCTCTCGGGTTGCAAGGTTAAGAAGACATACTCCGTCAGGTTTACAAGTCTTACTTCAGTCTGGAACAGCTTGTTAAAACCAGCTCTAATAGTTCACGTCAATAGAGAATATGTATTCAATTTGCATTTAATTTATAACAATACTGAGCACTGTATACAGGATGTTGCATGTTACGCCCTTCATGAACGGGCCTGAAATAGGAAGCATGTCCACACATTAGATAAATGCAGCAGTACTCTCCTGAGCTTCACCCACAAAGCAAGATCCATTTACTTAAAATGCTGCTTCTAGTCAGTCACAGAAACGGTGATTATGTGCCCAGGCTCCTTGGTTTCTGCAAATGCATCATGCAGATTCACTGGGACTTCATGCAGCTTAGGTCCTTGTCCAGGTGGAGCGACTGAACTCGGTTGCCCCTGAGGATAGGCCACACTGTATAGGTCTTTGGAAGACTGCTTAGGTTTACATGACGTGGACTGGGAGCAGTGAAAATGATAATCTGCCTGCTGACTTGTCCCTTGCCAGTTCACATCTTGAGTATCGAGTTTGTTCCAATTGTTAACCAGTAAACCTTTCAGGGAAACTCCTTTTTTTTCATATTCTAGCAGGAAGGAGGCTTGATCTGTTAAATACTGCCTTTTGAGATCTCCCTTCACCTCTTTTAAGGGCATGCTTTTATTGCTAATAGAATATGCTGGTTTTACATTGTGTTAAGCAATTTTAAAATAAGAACATCAATACCAGTAAATTGCTTGTTGTAGAACAAACCTGGCATAATCCCGTTTGTTTAAGCCTAGTCCAGCACAGAAGACTACAAAACAGTGCTGTGGTGTAGTTGATGTGGCAACCTCCCTAGATGCAAAAGTTCATTTTTCTGCGAGTGCAGCAAACCCTCAGATGAAAGGAGCAGAATGTACTTCTGAGTTAGGTTTTGAGAACACAAGCAGAGTTTCCCTGGTGACTTGCAGTCAGGTTGGCCACAGCCTCTATAAGGATACCTTCCAGAGACTTCATCATTTAAGCAAAAACTTAGGTTTCTACTGAAAAAAAACATGAAGGGAATTCTAATACCATGTCCTTAATTATTACACTGATGCAAGCAGATGTGCTGGCTTACAGTGGCAGGATGAAAGCAGAAGGGGAATTCTGAAGCATGTTTATGATGCTTTCCTTTGCAATGATACAGTGATTTTTTTTTTTCTTAAGTCTTGGTAGGTCTTTCAGTGTGCCGGTAATGTATTGCATATCTCAAGGCTGAGTGTGTAATGGGAACATGCCCAGTCATCTTCCATTGGAGGCCACAGTTTTCCTTAGAAAAGCCAGACCACCTAACAGCAGTTGCCTGAATAGCTGAACACCCCCTGCATTTCCTACAGCTGGGTGCGTGCTTAAACGTGTCTGCATAGATAGACCTGTGACTCATGAGTGGAGCCGAGTGCTTGTTGATGGGAACTCTCAGTCTGCATTTAAGTATCCTGGAAGAGGGTGTCCCTGGTCAAGATTATAGTAGTAGAAGAAAATTTGGAGACTGTGGTAGCAGTTTCAGGTGCTTCTTGCACATTGAAAGCCAGATTTCCAAGGAGATCTATGTGCTTCGTTTTTGTGGCTGACTTCCTGTTGTGTTTGATGATCTTGGTGGTCTTGATTTGTTCGTTTATGATTCAGATTATTGGCAGTCATAGCAGTTGTCTGTCCAGCTGCAAGAAAAAACAAAGTAGACGACAGAAAGTGCTGTATTTAGATATTACCTATTATAATGACCTCCCAGCTATAATAAAAGGGAGGAGCAGTTATAAAATAGCTAAAACAACATTAGCTCCCGCTGTTACAGCAGTTTTTAAAATGTCCATCTTCTGCAACTTACTGTGGGTTTTTTAAGATGGTGATCTAGGTCTGCCTCTCCTCTCAGTACAGCATACCACCTTGTGGAGATTTTTGCCTTAAACAATGATTTTAAAAGCTCTGTGGAACTGTGTCAAACCTCTGAGCCCTGAGAAAATAAAAACCTGTTGTGAAAAGAAGCTGTAAAAATGCACTGAAAACTGTATACAGTGTTTATTCCTGGTGCCTGTAAAATCATTTAAGTTCATGTCACTAGATATTTAAAAAATTAATAGCTTTGTATTTTACTCCGATCTTCATACTCCCTTTGTTTGTAAATTGAATGTGGTTTCCTTTTTTAATTTAAGACCTTTTGAAAACTTCTGGTAGAACCTTCTGCATAGAACTGCTGTTACATGCACTAATTTAAGCTTGTTTTTAATAACTTTGTTAAGGAAGTACCATCAAGGTATAGGAGCAGCATTACAAGAGAAGTGTATGTCCTGAGTTTCTTCTGGAGGGATAAACAAAAACGAGTGAAGGCAAACACATGCAAACCTTTCCACACACTCTGTGTGGCTGCTGCCACTTAGAAGAAGGCCCAGCAGGTAGCAGGAACAAAATTCTTCAGCACCTTGCTGGTCTGTCAAGCTCCCCGCCAAAGCCAGCCTACAGGTAGTCTCCCCTCCAGCAGTCTGACAAAGGCAGGAACTGGGCTGTTTATCTTTAGTGCCTGGCCTGCCAGAAGTGCATAATAGAGACAGATGCATGCTAACCTAGGTGTGCTGCCCTGAACGCGGCAGTAGACAGAGCCCCCCTCTCTTGACAGTCATTTCCCATTTCTCCCCATGGCACATACTTGGTGCTCTTGTAGCCTGTGCT
>NW_010560980.1:31983-34531 GCF_000687285.1 Phaethon lepturus | reverse complement strand
CCTGCTGAAATTCTGTCCTGCAGTTCTGGGCCGTGGTCCTAGCTTTCTTCTAGCCCCCAGATGGCTGTACGCTGCTCTAATACAGGTTAATTTTGTCTGATTCAGAACAGATTGAAGTGAGGCCGTAAATGGTTAGAGGACCATGCTAGAAGGAAATGCAGCTTTCAGAAACAGCCTAAGTTCTTTTTATGTGCTATTTTTCACCCTTAGCACAGACTTACTACTCTCTGAATCCATTTTTCAGGGTATTGGCTGCCTTTTTGCCACCTTTTTTTTTTTTTTCCTCCATTCTGCAGAGTCCTGCAGAAGCATTCTCAGGTAGTGCAGATTTATCTGATCTTTTTTTCCCTTGTCTTCTCTTTCAGTGGTGGTGAAAGCTAAGGAGAATCATTTTTTTACATTTGTGAAGTCCCCAAAACTGCTACCCTTTCTGGGTGCAGCTAAAGTGGATAGATGAGCTCAGATGGAGCACAGGGCTGGCATAAGGAAGGCACACTGTTTTCCCAGTCAGGGGCCCAGAAGTGACTGATTTATTAGCATTGTATCAGGCTGTCTTTTAAGAGGCTAAATGAGGAGTTACCCACTTGGCATGAATCCACAGCAAAGTTCAAACAGTTGTCCCTCTTGGCCTACTGACATGGGTTAAAACTGTTTTCCTATGAATTATTGCTTTGGGATTGTAAGGATTTGTTTGTTTTTTTCATGGAAATCCAGAAAAGGAGCAGACTTTCAAGATCAAAAGATGGTTTTACTTGTTTTTTCACAGTTTGTGTTTTTAAGCTTTCAATTTGTGCTTTCAAACTGTATTTCAGTGCCTAAATGATGTTTAATAGGCACATGCAACCTGAATGAACTCTGTAGTTCTGTAAGTCGCTGTTGTCTCAGATAGCTGTACCACAGTCTGCATTGTGGACTCATCAGGCCCTGTTCTTTTATATGCATTATTGCACTTCCCATTAAATTCTGATTCGGTGGGCAGTAGTGACAAATAATGCCTTTGTGTATACAGTAATGCTTTGTGGCCTGTGCTAGAATGAGAGAAGGAACTTTGGTGTTGCACAAGATATAAACATCAGTTCAAAGGCTGTCTTGTTTTTACAGCTCTGAAATATCCCATTCTCCAGTTCATTGATTTAATTTTTGCTGTTGGGCTATGCGTTGCTGAGGCTGAATGAACAGGTGGGACATCTAAATATAAAAAAAAAGTCCTTCTGTATATGCTTTAAAAATATATTTTATTGAATATATGGCTGCTTCAAACTTGTATTTCATGAGTACTTTCCATATGTAGTAGTGTTCAGGAGAATTTATAAAGTGAACAAGATAGTCTAGTTTCAAGCTAGTACAGAAATCTTTCTCGGCTTGCACATGTCTGACCCTGCTGAGATTTGTGAAAGATGCACAGTGTGGTGTTTATAATTTGAGGAAGTGAATGTGCAAAACAAGACAAGTTAGACTTGTCCTGTAGATATAAGCAAGCATTTTATGGTTTGATGGATGCTTTTGAAGCAGAACTATATCATCTGTTGTGTGCAACTAGTGGATTAGGTCTATGAGTTATCTTCCTTAGTCTTAGAAGATGCAACTAGGTACACCTGTTCCTGTTACTTTGAAAAAAACCTCTCTTATTTCTTAGCAACCTGAAACCAAGCAGCAGATATTTGCAGTAAAACAAAAAACTTTTGGTGGCATTTGGTTTTTAATTTCCTCCCACATGTATTTCCTTCCTGTCCTCTATGCAAGTGTGTCCAAAACTTAAATACATTGTTAAGATAATTGCACATTGAGAAGATGTTTGATGATATATATACACACAGAAACACTGCAGTAGTCACACCTGCTGAGGTCTTTGCCACCGATATGGCGGCAATAGGTAGTCTGGATTGTTTGTATATGAACAAATAAAATTAACGTTTTTCTCTGAGTTATGTATGTTGGTTACAGAAGTGGTGCAGGTGTGAGTTTGCTGAGATAAACTGTGTGGTTCCGTTCCCATGTCTGTTCTCTATTAAATACTCAACTTCTAGGTCATCCTGTGATCATGATTGTGTTTGGTTTTACTCCTCCCTTTGCTTTCCAACATTCCAGTTCTTTATCCTCAAAATCCAGGGATGTTCAGTTTCTTTCAGTGCACTTTAAAAATGTAGCTCTCTCTGGCCACCTTTGCCATTTATTCCTTTATCCTCTGGACATAGAGCTGCTCTCTGAAGTTCCTCATGTGTTCCACAATGCACAATTCCATTTCTATATTTCTGTAAAACATCTCTGTTGCCTTTCTGTCAGCCAGTTTGCTGTCTTACAAGGCAAGGTGAATGGAGCTAACTGTGGATGGAAATCACTGCATTTGAACTGGAGGCAAACTAGAACTTGCGTGTCCTGTATCATGCATCACGACATGATTTGCTGATCAATTTTCTTCTCACTTTTTCCACACTTAGTTTCTCACTGTTTTAACTTGCATCTTGAGTGTTGCTGCATGTATGTTTATTATAAATTACAAGGAGTTTTATGTTTAAAGATTACCATTGTGGCACTAGCCACTATCATT
>NW_010560980.1:25795-31952 GCF_000687285.1 Phaethon lepturus | reverse complement strand
CTGAACAACATAGAACAGTGTGCAACATGTTCAAAAAATTAATGCTTCATTATGGATTAAGTAAAACAGTGTTCACATAAAGGATTATGGCATTTTAACTGGCAGTATGCAGAAGTAGCATCTATG
Organism: Phaethon lepturus; assembly: GCF_000687285.1. Classification (NCBI taxonomy): domain Eukaryota; kingdom Metazoa; phylum Chordata; class Aves; order Phaethontiformes; family Phaethontidae; genus Phaethon; species Phaethon lepturus. The sequence continues at coordinate 31,826 of NW_010560980.1, read as the reverse complement.
AAGAGTAGGCGTTAGCACTTTGAAAATCTGCGATGTTCTCTATAGTCTGTAGTCTTGTTGCTGGAGTGTGATGAGGCTGGGGTGTTCCAAGGCTCTGCCTGTACTGTCTGGAGGAGAAACCATTAGAAGTCCTATAGCCTGAGTGAAGAGGCTGTGCGCTGGACAATGAAGACCATTTGATTGGTTGGAGGGGCATACAGGGGAGATTACAAACCTGAAGAAAGGGGCTATAATTGTCTGACAAAGGTGTTAAAAGTAGGCTTTCCATCGGTGATCACAAGCTGATCCATTTTCCATGCCCGTTTTGAGATCCTTTGGTCTGAACTGTTGCAATGCTGAGCACTCACTTCTGCATCTCAAGCTGCTGTCACGTGCGCTAAGTTTCTGTGTATTACTGCTAAAAGACCTGAAGCGTTAAGGTCCTTGGTCACTCAGATTGGTTAGGTGAGGTTTGCAGGTAGGGATGGTCTTCCATGAAAATAACCAGTGCAATTAGGGAAGGGAGATGAGCTTTCTGACTTTCTCTGGCTTTAAAGTAAAACCAGCAAACCTCAAAAATAAATACAAGCTGAGAACAATTTACATTTGACTTTACTACATATCCATTAGACCACTTGAGAGACGAGATGGCTGGTGCCTATAGAGAACAAGGGCAGTGGTAGAAGGAGTAATAAGGTGTCATCCCTTAGAAAAAGAAAGGGAGATAGTTCTTGGCATGTGAAACAGAGAATAATGATGTGAGATGAGATGTGCTATACACCTATTTCATGACTGCTGTTTGTTTGTAAGTGTAATTATGACTTTCAGCTTCTCAGCTCATGCTGAAACATGTTCTTTAGGCCTGCTTGAGGATATGGAGTGAAAGATGAAAGAGAGAGATAATGCTTCACTAACTTGATCACTGAAAGCAAAGTTGTTAAAACTGACGATGCAAAGGGTGAACTGATAGTGTTCCTGTAAGTGATCAAGGCGAACTTGTAGCGCCATCAGAGATCTTGATATGTTGGTGGTGACATTCCTGGTGGCTGGTAAGATGGTATAGCTTGTGAAGAAAGTTGTCTTTTCACAAGGAAAACTTGTTTTCTGCTAGTTCCTTTGTAGTCTCAGAGCTGGAGCATGTTAAAAATCATCTCTGGGTGGAAGAGTGGACAATTAGGTTGAGTAGTCTTTCATGGAGCTGTGGAGGAGTGACTTGGTAGATTCTTTTTAGTTCTAGTTGGTTGCATTCACAAGTACTTTAGAGTATTACATCCCCGTGCTACCCCTCTCCCAATTTATACTTGTGCCCAGTGTTACTCCATCCCAGGTGCAGAATCCAGCATTTGGACTTGGTAAATTTCATCCCATTAATCATGCTCCAATCTATCTACATCCCTCTGCAAGGCCTCTTGTGTCAACAGCACCTCCCAGTAGCTTCTACTAGCAATTCAAGTACGTTCTGGGATTTCATTTGCTACTTTTCTGTTAAGTGTAGTTTTATTAGTATAATAGTACACAAAAGTACAATTTTGTAAGACTTGCTACACTGTGCCTTAAAAGTAAGTTTCTGAAGTAATATATGTGTGCTTTGACACCTTTTCTGTCAACTTGTCACCTTTTCTTTTTTTGTGGTTGAGAATTTGATGATTGTGTTCCTTTTTTCCAGTAACTGAAATACCACTTTTGTACATATTAAAACATAACTAAACCACAGCACCATTTGCAGTGACGTATGTTACATGTATCAAATCTTCGTGGTTAATAGCATATCTCAGCTTCTGTGTATTGCTTTCTGTAGAGTGTTACCTTTGTGGTCTTGGTCTCAAGATGTGAAAATTGTTTACTTTCCTTCAATATATCACAGAGTGAAGCTGGAGCACTTGCTATGTGAAGAAGCAGCAGTCTAGAGCAGGTCAAATATGAGTTACCTGTCAACATTTCACAAAAGCTATATTAAGAGAATATTAAGGATGCCAAACCAGACATTGAGAAGCTAAGAAGTAACAACTAAAATCAGTTGTGACCTTAATTTTTTTTTCTTCTTCTGAATGCCATGTGACAGCCTTCAGTAGTTACAGGATCATGTAATTTTCCTTCACCTGCAGCAGTTCCCCCCATACCCCTGTCACTGTTGGTGCTTAGAACAGAAGCTTGCTATATGAGGAAGCTATCAATGCTGCTTTTTATTTTTGTGTTGCCTACTACATTACCTCTGATGTTGTTTACTGAATGTACTTCAAATGCTTTCCTGTATATGGAACTACATGACAGCATCAGTGTTCAAATTCCTTACAAATGTTCGTTGTTTATTATTATCATCACAGCTTTCTAAATACTGCTGGAGTGGTAAAAATGGCATTATCAGAAATTCATGTTGAATCCAGACTTTCCCCAGGAGGCCTGCTGTATTTTGGCAAGACTGAGTCAGGAGGCAGTAGGGTTCAGTAGGGCTCCCCTGGAGCACAGACCCTGATACTGCAGCTTTGGTATCCTCTTCCCTCCTATACCCTGATTCAGTTTTTGAAAAGCAAAAGAAATCTTAGCCAAGAACTGGGCTAATCTCCTCTAACTTCAGTAAATTGATACTATCTGTCTTGCTGGTATATCTGTATAATATCAACATAGGGGTATCATCATCACAGCTTATGAACCTGATATAGGCTATCTGATGGACTTGCTTTAAATGGGTGTTGGTTATCTGAGGTTCTGGGTTGCAAATAGGAAGAAAGTTGTCTCTGTTGGAGAGAAGAATAATAAATCAGCTTGCAGGGCTCATACGTACTGGTGACAGACTGGTCCATTTCAGGGGAAGTGTTTGCAGTTTTTATGTCCAATTTTTCCAGTTATTTCTAGCATGTTGCCTTTTCTAAATAACTCAAATATATTTGACTGTTCTTATGTTTTACTCGGTCTGTTTATCTAAGTGCAACTGTTCTATTTTTCCTAGTGCCTTTACCGACGCAGATTGTAGTAACATCTGAAAATTTCAAAACTGTCTTGCATTGGCAGTACCCACCTATGTCTGAAACTCCTCATTTTATTGTGGAAATCAAACCTTACAAGTAAGTTCTTATTCTTTTGTCATTTCCTATACCTGATAGTCTCTAGAAGCATGTAAAAGCAATCAGTCCATGGCAGATTCTTTTGTTTCTATGTGGTGAAGTCATGTAGGGTGAAGGTTGCTTAAGTGTACATTAAAGCAAAATTTGTCAAATAACAGGATGATTGAGGCTGGCAGGGACCTCTGGAAGTCATCTGGTCCAACCCCCCTGCTCAAGCAGGATCACCTAGAGCTGATTGCCCAGGACTATGTCCAGATGGCTTTTGAATATCTCCAGGGAGACTCCACAACCTCCCTGGGCAACCTGTGCCAGTTCTTGGTCACCCTCTCAGATGTTTTGTCACAGGCAGTGTATTGTACAATATTGTGCAATTGCAATTGTACTAATTATTACTTGATCTGTTTTGCAGTTTAGGTTACTATAAGATCGTCTCAACTTGTGTGAACATTTCAGCTCATTTTTGTGATCTCTCAAGGGAAATACGTGACCTTTTTGCCTCTCACTGGCTTCGAGTTAAAGCTGTTGTTGCGTCACAACAGTCTGAGTACGTAGAGACAAATGAGTTTATTTTTCGAAAGCATGGTAAGTTCCATTGTAAAGTAAACCTTGTAATTTTTTCCTAAAATTTAAAAAGTTAGTAATTATCCGTTTCCCTGTATTATTGTGCCTCATTTGGGAATGTCATAAAGTCAGGAGTCCAGGGTGAAGTGAAGCATGATGGTTGTTCAGTAGGAACTTCTGTAATTCTGCCTCTATAAGGACTTGTTAGCTCTGTCACTGTGGTATCTGAATTTTTTTTTTTTTCAAAACTTCTAAAGGCAAGAAAGTGATGCTTACGGTGTACTCTGTGCATCCTTCCCATGTTCCTGCCTGTTGTCCCAGACAGCAGTTGAGGGTGGGAAACTGTCACTGGAAGCTGTGGACCTTTAGGCATCAGTGAAATAGTATTCAGGTGGTTGGTGATGCCTTGCTTGACACTATAATCTCAGGTACTGACAGCTTTGGGTGTCTGGACACTATCTAGAAGCTATGGGAGTTCACTGTAGCTGCATAAGTAATAATTACTCATTCTTCATGCAAATCCTTTGGGAGAAATCACAGTTTTCCACATAAATATTGTAAATGTAAACTGTGTGTCTAGACTCCAGGTCAACCTGCCCAAAACAGTGGGGCAGGCCCCAGCATTGCATGGGCAGTGCAAAGCAGACAAAACAGGGTGAAGAAAGACTGAGAGATTCCTCTTGCACTTGCTCCATTCCCAACGTATAGCTTTCAGGCAGAACATTGCCCATGAGATTCTCCCTGACTTGAGCTATGCTGTAGATAGAGCTGGATTTCTGCATTGCTGGAGCTGAAGAAGTGGAGTCCCTCTTTGTTTTCTGCTGTGATTCCCTCCCCACGCAATACTCCATTGACTTGGAATCAGTGGCTGGTTTCTAGTGTTTGACAAAGGGACAGAAGTCATGGTAATAATGCAGAGTTTGACAGTTTGCAGAAAATTGGTAGCCATGTATGGAAGAGAGAGACAAAATCGTTTTCCCATTGAACAAGAAACTTGTATGTTCAGTCATATCATTAGACACCAAAAGTTCATGGAGGTGATTGCTTCCTAAGTACTGTTGCTCAAGATAAGATTTGTTTAGATTTTTCAGATAGCCTTTGTTTCAGTACAATATTGTTTTTAGCTGAGTGTGATTTATGGTGGGATCTAGTCAGCAGTATTTTGTGTTTTGTTCTCATTCACATATATACTTTTAATTGCTTTGTCAGGTTTTTTCCCTGTTGTCAGTGAGCTGAATTTTTATGGCCTTATGTGTATAGGAAAGTTGGATTGCTTAACAGTGAAATTCTGCAGGGACAACCTCTGTTTCCATTTTAGAAGCAGATTCATGAATCTATCCAAATGCCTCTGTTACTTCTAAGTGTCACAGCTGTGTGATATTAACAGCATTGAAATAAACATGTAATTCTTCTCAAATCTCTGACACATTTTGGAAATCTAACTATAAATAGTGTATTTTCTGTTAAAAGCTTTGGCCTAATAGCAAAGGTGTAATGTGTTGCAGGAAAAATAGGACCACCAAAACTGGATCTGTCAAGGCAGAGTGATAAAATCATGGTTGATATTTACCATCCTGCATTCCCATCTGTGGAGCATCTTCCTTGGATCAGAGACATTTATTCGGAGCTCACGTACTTGGTGACTTTTTGGGATAGTAAGAATCAGGTAAGTTCCAAAATGAAAGCTGCAAATTAAAAATACTTGTTTGCCTTAAATGCATAAACAAGGGGTTCACTCTGATGACACACAGAGCCAACAGATACCAAGAAAACAGTTGAACACAGCATAGGACTGCTGAAGTCCTAAAATGTCAAGTGCTTTACAGTGAGATTCGTAACTGGAAGGTCTGGATTTTAGTTGTCCAAATGGATGTCTTATAACAAAAATGAGATTACTGCATTAGCTGTACACAAGACTGAGTTACTTGATCCCATACCATTGTTTCTGCATACATGCTAAAACATTGGTAACTTTATTTGTGCCCTGTTCATGTGTCTAGATAGACCTTTCATTTAAGAAGATTACCTTTTAAAGATATTGTTACCACTTTATTTAGCAATTGTGGATGGTGAACTTGCATAAAATGGTAGTAGCTATGTTTATTCACAGTTACCATTTCATATGCATTCAGGTAAAAGTTTTATAAGTGAATTAGGAATGCGACTCTAGACTATGAACAGCACAAACTTTGATCAGACCATGGTGCTTCCAGATAAATATAACATCTCATAAGCTGATAACCAAAGTTCACGGAGCTTTTACAAGGCATATAGATGATGTAGGAGCCACACCTAATAGTGTTTTAACATTTTTAGAAGTGTTGGACGGTACTGTAATATTTATATTGTTGCATTGAGTCAAATGTTGTGTGACTCTTATTTTTTGCAGAGTAAAGAAGAGTTCCCTGAAGATGACTGTACAATGTATA
>NW_010560980.1:0-25764 GCF_000687285.1 Phaethon lepturus | reverse complement strand
CCTGCTGAAGGTGCCACTTACTGTGTTTCAGCAAAGGGACATCTATATGACGATGTGATAGTTGGTGCCCCATCAGAAGAAAGCTGCATTCATGTTCCTCTCAAACAGACATTGAGTAAGAGGATTCTAAAACTTTAGTAAGAACATACTGAGTCTGACCAGAGATCTGTTCTAGCTAAGTATTCAAGCTCTCATATAGTCATGGGATGACTTTGATGCCTATTGGAGAGTGTTGAAAAAGGGAAAGCATGGTCATTATTTTCCAAATGCACTTTCCCAGTTCTAAAGACCTTTAAAGATCATGTATTATTTTCAAGTAACCCTGACTACTTCTTGAGTGCTTTTCCTGCTTCGTTGGTATTTACAAAACCTGTTTCCATTGCACCTGATCATTCGTGTAATTAACAAATGACAAATGGATCATTCACTGAGTTACATGGTTTTAGAAGCATTGTCTCTCCTAGTAAATAGCTTTTTGCTCAGTCTCATCACTGAGGAAAATGTATATAGACTTTCTTGAGTTTGGAGAAACTATGAACTTGTCATACAATTGAGGTATTGACATCTTGATTAAAAAGAACAAAGGCAGCTAGTGACCCAACTTTATGTCTCAACCTCTTACAAGCTTTTTCATGTTACTTCATTATGGCCCAAAACTTCGCTAGAGAAAAGAGATAAAATTGATAATGTCGGTTGTGTGTGTTCTTTTATGCACAAGAGCAGTGGTATGATTGAGGGCAAAGATATTGAGGAGAGTCAGACTAATGGAATCTTATTAGTAATAGTTAACAATTCTATGTTTTGGAATATTTCACATTTTTATTTTATTGTACATAGACTATGTGTAATTATTATGCCAGTTAATATTCTATCGCATGGAAAATGTACAAATCTGTTCATCCCCATCTGTCATCTCTATTTTTTTGTTCCTTATAAAATTACTTTACCTCTATAAAAACATGACTGTGTTTATATAAATAGAAAATCTTCTGTCATTCTAATTTTTATTTACTTGATGTAATGCTTTATAAATTAAGTCTTCTTGAGTGAAAAAAGATGGTAAATTGACATATTCACACAGTACAGCTAAGCCTTCTGAGCTATTACAGTTTCTGAATTTACTCTAAATGATATGGCAGTGGTTTATTTTTCCAAACTTCCTAACAGATATTCCTCTAACCTTTTAGGCACACATTATATCATCATTCTGTGTGTTGTTATTCTGAGCGTGAGTGTAATGTTGACAGTATGTTGTGGCTGCAAGAAACTAAGGAAGAAGAACATAAAGCTGCCCAAGTCTTTGGTAAGTTCACAGCTTCTTATCCGTGTCAGATTTTTAATATCCATGTAGGTAACTTATAACTATAACATCTTTATGCCTGCCTTTTTTTTTTTTACCATGGTCTCACAGATTCTAAATGTTTAGGATTTATACCAGTCTAATATTCTGACAGCCTCTGCAACCAGATGCTTTGTATTTGTTTTAGGGCTAGACTTCAATCTCTTTTTAACTGATGTAGCAGTAGTTGGTCTAGTTTGAGAACTTAGTTCTTAAGAACTCAGTGTGTGTGTACATAGACAGGTTTGTATTCATTCTAGTAGCAGAGATGTAGAACCGCAGAATCACTGAGGTTAGAAGAGACTTTTTGAGATTGTTTAGTCCAACCTTTTTGCTCCAGCGGGGTCAGCGAGAACAGGTTGTCCAGGACTCTGTCCAGTTGGGTTTTGAATACCTCCAAGGAAGGAGACTCCACAACTGCTCTGGGCAACCTATTCCAGTGTTTGACCACTGTCACAGTAAAAATTGTTTTCTTACACCCAGGTAAAATTCCATGTGTTTCAGTTTGTGCCCATTTCCTCTTGTGCTGTCACTAGCCACCTGTGAAATCTCATTATTGCATGGTAATATTGTGATACTGCTAAATGCTACAATATTCTTAGTGATGTGCAGAGTAAGGGGAGAGGGGAGTAACAGTGCTGTAGCATGAGGGAGGAACCAGGGGAAATCTGTTCTCATACTGAGCAGTCACAGGGAAGAGAGGTCACCAGCTGCTCTACCTTTAAAAGCTTCCTGTAGCCATCCTTAGGAAACAGTGGATGTTTCTTAAAGAGCAGCAGCATTCCTTGCTTTCACATCAGGCAAGAGCAGAGTATCTGACAAGTACTGTTTTAATGTCCTCTTGGTGCCTGATTAGTCTCAGCAACTGAACAATCAGCAGCAGCTGAAACAGCTTTCAAGAGCTGCCATGTGAGGTAGTAGTAAATGGTAATCCTATCAAGAGTGTATCTCCTTGGCAGATGCAGGAAGTCTCATAAGACTTCTAGGGAGAAGAGGCAATAATCTTCAATTCAGTGTTCTTCAACTTCAGGACCCTTTAAATTGACTCCTTCATAGTGCAGGGGTAGCTCAATGCTTAAGATCCCCACCTCAAGCCTGCTTTCGTTGGAGTAGAATATTAGGAGGTGAGACTGGAGAAGTCCAAGCTAGGTCCCTTTGTAGTAAGCAGTAATCTAGTCCATCAACTTGTGCAGCACAAGATATTCAGCTCATTCTAAAATAATACGCACTTCTGGTCAGACAAAACACTCTAAAATGCCTGTTTCTTTCCATGAACTGTGGCAGAGCCATTGAGACTAGTTAAGAGATAGCCGTTCACACTGTAGATTTAAAAAATAACACGAGAGAAACCTGTCTGACGGAATCTGCAGCTGGACCCAAATATCGAAACACACAGACCTGTAGAAAAAATGAGGTGCTAGAGATTTTTTTTTATCTTCACACTGTCATGTAGCTGTCAGAATACATAACATGATGTCCTACATACACACGCAGTAATTTTTGTGAAGACTGTTTGTTATAGCAAAAGACAGCTCATCCAGAATGACAGTGTTATGCTCAATGGATCCATAGTTATTCTGGCTTCCCAGTACCACTGTGGTATCACATCTCAGGGATCAGGAGAAAGAATATCACACAAATAGAATGTGTGCTCCTTAACTCCTGTGAGCTTCCTGATGTGTGCTTTGAGTTCACACTTTAGCTCACCTTGTAGCAAGTCACTGGTGTGCCCATATTCTCAGTTTACTGGGCTATATGTTATCTTGTCATTCAGAACAGTCTGGTTCACTTTTCACATCATGCTTTGTTGCACATAAGGAGCTGAATGAAACTTATAACTATGAAGATCTGGGTGGTCAAGCACTGAGACAAGTTTCCCAGGGAAGTGGTCATGGCCCTGAGCCTGTCAGTGTTCAAGAAGCATTTGGACCATGATATTAGATGTACAGTTTAACTTCTAGGTTGCCCTGATTGGAGTCAGGAGTTGGACTCTGTGACCCTCATGGATGTTTTCCAACTCCGGATATTCTGTGATTCTGTCCCTTTCCATTGAAGTGTCTAGTGACAAATATAAATTGCATAGCTCATAAGGATAGCTTCAGTACAGGTGTTATGAATAATATGGGAATGTAAAATGAATAATTAACCTACAATTATTTATTTTTATAATTAATCATGTAAAGTAATGAATAAATAATGTAAATAGTATGAATAATAAATTTAATGATATGAAGTTATCTCTGTAGAGTTCTTGGAGCTGAGAGCCTGTCACTGACCTTTGAATGTGTACTAGACATTTCTTTCTGTACAGGTTATGACCATTGTGTTTTACCTGAGCTTGTCTGAAAATGAAACATCTAGGGAGTTTTTCCATCTGTTAAAAGGTTAGGCAAGGTGTCCTACCTTAGGACTGCTGCCTTCCAGTGATATGCTTCCTGGCAGCTTTAAGTAGATGCTTGTTGTGGTTTAACCCCAGCTGGCAGCTACGCACCACACAGCTGCTCATGGGCTACCCCACAGTGGGATGGGAGAGAGCATCAGAAGAGTAAAAGTGACAAAACTCATGGGTTGAGATAAAGTCAGTTTTATAGGTAAAGCAAAAGCTGCACACACAAGCAGGGCAAAACAGGGAATTCATTCACTGCTCCCCATGGGCAGGCAGGAGTTCAGCCATCCCCAGGGAAGCAGGGCTGCATCACATGTAACAGTTTCTTGGGAAGACAGACGCCATCACTCCGAACGTCCCCCCACCCCTTCCTTCTTCTTCGTCCCAGCTTTATATATGACCATGATGTCATATGGTATGGAATATCCCTTTGGCCAGCCTGGGTCAGCTGTCCAGCTGTGTCCCCTCCCAGCTCCCCATGCACCCTCAGCCTGCTCGCTGGCAGCCCAGCACGAGAAGCTGGACTGTCCTTGACTGCTCAGCAACAACTCAAAACATCAGCACGTTATCAACAGTTTCTCATCACAAATCAAAAACACATCCTCACACCAGCTTCTGTGAAGAAAATTAACTCTATCCCAGCTGAAACTAGGATAACATAGCATTAATTTGTTGTGGAACCATGCAAAGGCCATGGAGATTTTGTCAAGGTCCTAATAAGATTTGGAAACTTAAAGGACTTCTCAGACTGTCCTTTGGAAAATGTGCACCTGAAAATTACTGCTACTGGGAGTATGTAGGTGGGCAAACCCTTAGAAGAAAGGAACTGTTGATTTACTTAGCTGTTATGGATTCCTTGGGACATGTTATTTATATGTCTTCTTGAGCCTGGCTTCCCCCAGTGTATCTCCCTAGTCTGTCGAGACAGTGAAAGGAATGTATCGCCTGTATCAGGAATAGTGTCGCCAGCAGGAGTAGGGAAGTGATCGTGCCCCTGTACTCGGCACTGGTGAGGCCGCACCTCGAATCCTGTGTTCAGTTTTGGGCCCCTCACTACAAGAAGGATGCTGAGGTGCTGGAGCGTGTCCAGAGAAGGGCAGCGAAGCTGGTGAGGGGTCTGGAGCACAAGTCTTATGAGGAGCAGCTGAGGGAACTGGGGTTGTTAAGTCTGGAGAAGAGGAGGCTGAGGGGAGACCTTATCACTCTCTACAACTACCTGAAAGGGGGTTGTGGCAACGAGGGTGTTGGCCTCTTCTCCCAAGTAACTAGTGATAGGACAAGAGGAAATGGCCTTAAGTTGCGCCAGGGGAGGGTTAGATTGGATATTAGGAAAAATTTCTTCACTGAGAGAGTGGTCAGGCATTGGAACAGGCTGCCCAGGGAGGGGGTGGAGTCGCCATCTCTGGAAGTGTTCAAGAAACGTGTGGATGTGGCGCTTCAGGACATGGTTTAGGGGACATGGTGGCACTGGACTAATGGTTGGACTTGATGATCTTGAAGGTCCTTTCCAACCTTGTGGTTCTGTGATTCTGTGAAAGACTTGAAAGCTCAAGTGCTGTCACTAGAGACAGGAAGACGCATATGATTGCCTGCATATGCCAGGATATGCTGCTGACATTCAGCTTAAGGTCACTGGCTGTCACTTTGCTTGTACTAGATAGTGCTCACAAAAGAAAAATATTAACTTACCTATGGTAAATACTTTTCTTCAAATAGCAACCATATCTTAATTACCCTTGTTACTTCAGATGCTTTGAATGGCATTCCAGTTAGTGTAGTAAGCTGTAATTCTTCTCTTTGAAGCTAGAAATAACTGCATTAATTGCTAAATTGTCTTGTAGTCATGACTCAGTGACTCTTCAAGAACCTTTGGTATCAGGAAACCCATGAGAGTTTTTTCTTTTGATGGTTTCCTTCTTTCATGATTGGGAATAGGAGTGTCTTTGCACCATCTTGCTTGGTGACTCGAAAACTTGCCAAAAAGAAAAGCGGGTTTACTTTTTGAGAACAAAAGACTTGGATGTAGTTGTATAGAAAGTACTTACTTTATCCTCAGGGTCTATCTCTAAACATTGCCAGCTGGCACTGTGAAGTGCAGAACCTGTGCAGAGTACAAGGGGTTCCCTTAACACATTGTAGGACTGATTTTGAGAGCCATGTGAAAATCCTAACAGAACAGAAACAAGAACTCATTGCTTTTTTATTTTAACTTTTAGTATAGCCTATACTGGTATGGGGAGAGATGGGGAGTTGTAAATGCAGCTTTTAGTCATAGTTTCTGTAGAATTTTGTCTTAATTCACATTCCTCAAGTATTCAAGGTTACACAGAGAATTGTCTTCTGTTGTGACTGTGGGACTACTGGAGTCAGATTTTTCTACCCACCAAAAAACTACAGATGCTGATCCCTTGAAGGCCAGTGTCAGTATAGCATAAGTATCCAATACTCTTTCATACATCTGTATAAGCAGGTTTTCAAAAGATACATTAATCCTACCAGTTGTTCATAATGTCTTCAGTATCTATGCAGTATTGATTGTATTCTGGTTTCTGCAACTATTTTTTAAGCATCTGCTTCTCATGAACAGGTGGTTTCCAGACATAGTCATGGAAATCACTCTGAATATTCTTTACAGAATCATAGAATAGGTTGGGTTGGAAGGGACCTTTAAGGTCATCTAGTCCAACCCCTGAAATGAGCAGGGACATTTTCAACTAGGTCAGATTGCTCAGAGCCCCATCCAACCTGATGTTGAACGTTTCCAGTGTATTATACAGTATTCTGACTGTTTCTGCATAACAGAAAATGAACATCCAGAGAGAACGATGACTGAATGGCAGCGAGGTTCTAGTGTGATATATTTTCAGTGTCAGGAGCCAGTTGAATGCTCTTTTTACTAGTTTTCCAGTGGCAGCCCTTGATTCCCAAGGGGGTCACCTCACCTTAGTAGTGCTAACACAGCTGTTTGTAAAACTCAGATTACAAATAACTGCTTTCCAGGGAGTGTTTGTTTGCTTTGTCATGGTGTTTGTTGTTGTGTTTTTTTTTTTTAAACTCCAATAGTTTCATTATCCAGCATAAACCACAGTACCATCAACAGATATCAGGGCAACAGTGGGGAAAGAATGGGGCTGAAGTGAGAGGTGAAGGCAAGTTCTAATGAAGTCAACAGCACACTGTGAAGGTTATAAATGTCAAGATACGGCCTCACAACCTTCTGATCAAGGAAGATTCTTGAAAAGCGCAGCCAGATTTGATCGTCTGGTTTTGATGGCGCTCAGTTCTTGCACTAATACAGAGATGTTCTTTTTGCAACTTTGTAGCTTTTCTTAAACAATGTTATTTTTCTCTCCCTTTTCTCCTCATACCTATGTCCCTTTCTTCCAAATTTGCATCAACCTGTATTTTCAGTCAGATTTTTTTTTATGAAGTATCTTAAAAAACAATGCTTGTCTACATTTTATTAAAAAATTAGCTTATCTATAGTACTTGATAGTCTGTGATACACATATATAGTGAATTATGAAATTTGGAAAGGACACTATTGAGTAAACCTTTTCCCCCCTATGGTTTCTGTTAGCTTTAGGGAACACCACCATACAGCTGAAAATTTACCCTACTTTGTTTTTCATATGTGTTCTTAAAAACACCTTTAAAAAAAACCCAAACAGCCTGAAGGCATATCATAATTGTTTAAAGCAAGCTGGAGCCTGGCCATTGAAGGAATTAATATCTTCTTCCTGTGGAGAGGTTTCTAAGTGGAACATTAAAGTTTGGCACAGCATTGAGGGGGTGCATAGTGACACAGGAGAAATAACTAGGAAGACTTCAGCATAGATGTGACTGCTGGGTATGCATAAAGCTTCTCATATCACTTTAAAGATGCCTTTCCAAAGTTCACTTCCCTCCCAGTTGAGACAGTTGCCACAAAATATTACAGTCATTGCAAGTTACACTCATTACCTGTAGGGTATGAAAGGTCTCCCCAGCTAGTTGAAGAGATTACAGCTTTTTCTTACTTCCCTGTTTTCCTCTACATTGCAAACTTCAAATGACTTAAAATACAGTGGATTACATGAAATTGATTTGGTCCTTGCAAATGTGTTTGCACATAAAAAGCATTTTTGAGTGCTTGTGTAAAAGTGTTAATGAAACAGCTGAAGTCATAGATACAGACTAATGACTTTGCCAGATTCTAATTTTGCTTATTTCTGTTGCGATTGGTTGTAATGACATTAGATTTGTATTAAGAACTTCTACCTTTTTTTTAACCTCTAAACTTTGGCAGAAGAGAAAGCCAATAAATGAGTAGATTACGTGGAACTAAAAGTGATTCTTTCTTCCCCCCCCCCCATTTAAGGTCAGCGTGATAAGAAATCTGAACACAGACAGCATTCTAGAATCAAAATCGGAGGCAAAATACATATCTGTAATAAACGTCATGCCAGGCCAGTCAGCGTTGCCAGTGAATGAAGAAGTAACCTCGCTGGAAGTAGAGCCAAAAGAAGAAACTGTTAATCCTGAGAATTCCAGTGAAGGAGCATTTTCTGTTCCTGCTGTAGAGGCACCAGCCAAAGCAGAAAATGTGTCTCTGCAGGAAAGCACAGAGGAGGTATCTTCTGATGATGAACAGAATCACAAAGTAAAAGAGAGTTATTTCATTTCTGACAATAGCCAAATGGATATATGCAGTAACTCTTCAGGTCCAGAGGTTTCTGCCACAGAAATAAAACAAACTGTCATTCCAAGCAGCTGTCTCAAGTTTTCTGGCTACGACAAGCCTCATGTTCCATTAGATATGTTGATAGATGTTGGTGAAGAACAGCCTGTGATTGCCTACAGGCCAACTGAATAACTGGGATAGCTGAAGCGTTTAACCAGAACTCAGGAAGAACAGCATTACTGAAGATTATGAGAAGTCTGCGTTATATTATGAACATCTACAAGTTGTACTTGTTCTGATCCAACTAGAGTAACCAGTACACAACTAAGTACAGTGGGATCGTGAAATGGGACTGAAAGTAGTACCTGAGGACAGCATAAAAAGTGGGGGGAAATTTCATGATAACCACTTTTAGAACTCTTTGTGTATATGACAAAATACATATTTGTTTATATGACAAAAACTCACTATTTCCTATTTGAAATAGCACTCTTTTTTTAACAGTACTCTATGGATAACAGACTTCATGAAGGAATATAAAACAGCAGCAGCAGCATTATTCCCTTCTGTTTCAAATCCTTTTCAAAATTAATTCGATGAACATAATGCTTAAGAAGGCCTTCGCTTGGTTACTATAGAGATGTGCAAGAAATATTTGAGAGTTTTTGCTTTTGGAGTATTCTCTTGCTTGTCTTTTTCTCTTGAAGGGTATTTTTGTATTAAATTAAATGCTACTGTTTCTTTGAAGTGAGAATATGCCTATAACCTTTTCCTGTATATCTTAAGAATTTGATTCCATGGCCAAGAACCAGTTATTTCTAGTCTTTTCTGCAACTAGAAGTATGTACTTCCAGGACTGTTACTTCGTACATTTCAGTGAGTAAACAATAGATTCTTTCCTTTGTAAAATAACTCCTGTGACTAAAAAAAGATTATTTTTAAAAGTGCTCTTATTTGTGTATAGCTGCATCTGTTTGGATTACCTAGATATATTGTCACATGTTGTCACATTCTGGATAACTCCTGTATTAGCATGCTCGTTGATCATCATTGGTGGGGGGGGGCTGGTCGAGGGGAAGTGTGTAATGGGTGGTTGCACAAATTCTTTAGAAGATGTTTTCAAAATTCAAAAGCCTACTTTCCCCCAGAGCATTTTTATCCTAATTCTTAGAACAGTGTGATTCTTTTAATAGGTATCAACAGGATTTGTTCCAAACATGTTTTCCTGCAGATTGAAAATTACTACCGTTTTTCCTCTTTTATGACATAACTCAGGAACTGCACCAAATTACCTCCCTCTAAAAACACATCTCAAGACAATAGAAAAATAGTGTGGGAAGTTGTAGTTTGTAAGTTATTGTCATCTGACAACCCTGTGAATTTTTGTAGCATGAGATTACAGTTCTGAAAACTGAAGGATGAGGATTTTATTTTTATATTTAAAAACTTCGGAGTCTAATGCCTGCAATCCACTTATTTTCCTTTAGTCAAGATTTGATGGGTGTTTTCTGGTTGTAGGAAATGTTTATGATAGTTCTTAATGAAGTTCAGAAAAAAAAGGATGTTTTACAGACACAAGGTGGTGCACTTATACAAAATTACGTCTTTGTTTTAAAATATATTTTTGTAGGATTATCAGAAATGTTTGCATGCTATAGCAGGTGTTTAAAGGAAAACCAGTATCATAGTACTTCTGTCCTTACATTTCTCAGTGACATGAGTGTTCCTAAGACAAAGTTAGTTTATACAGCGCTTTCTGGACTGCTTCTGTTCCTGCAGGTATCGAAAATTAACCACGTTACATACTCAGTTCCCAAAGATTTGAAGACAACAGCTATTTTTCCCTTCTCTACTCATGGGAAGATAACAGATCTGTTAGTAGGGTTTTGATAATTTTAGGAAAAGCCAAATTGAACAGGTGAATTTTGTAGTTATGGTGTAATGGAAAGCCCAGCTAGAAAGATTTGAGTATGAGTTAGTTGGGTTTGATTTGTTTCTGCATTATTTTTCAAATGTAGTGAGACCCCCTAGTAACTTTTTCAATGTCATTTTCTGGGTTGAGTTCCTAGAAGGCAATGCTGGTGGCATATTGCTTAGGATCCACTGATGTGTAGATATCTCCATTGCAGAAGTGCAGAAAATAACTCTCTTGGTGTTACAAGAAGGCTTTGAAAATCAGAATTAACTTGCAGTTGAAACTTCAACTAAATTCACTTTTCAGTTAATAATATAGTGCATCTTGTGCAGGGTGTGAAGTTGGTGTTGCTTCTTTCAGGTTTTGTAGGTTTGTAGATAAATACTAACTGTAGTAAGTGCTTAAGTTAAACTTGGCTCAGAAGGAAGAAATGGGGCATTAGAAACCGTGAGGTTAGCTTGGTTTTTGGGAAGATGTTTCTGATCAGGCAATTTGCCAAGTATCTCCTTTGCTACTGGTCGGAGTATTTCATCTTCTTGCAGTTGGTAGGTTGTTTCCCTTCTGTCAGTTTTGTCCAGAAAAAAAGGTTGCTGTTTTTCAAGAAGATCAGGAATTAGCCATAGTAGCCATTCCATTCAGTATATCTGCCTCAAAACTATTCTGTCAGAAGTATGTAATTTCTTGGAAATGTTAGATTTACCTTCTTAACAGTGTGTGTTGAAACCTGGTGCTGTTAGGAAAATTATTAACTGAGACTCGGCCTTTTAGATTTGTGTGAACGTAAGAGATCACTAAGTGTTTTCTGTTCCGGAAGGTTTTCCTTTGCTGCCACACTGGAAGAGGAATGGTATTTTTTGCCTGTGTGAGGGCAGATGCTTTGCATCCTGGATTCTTTTCTCTTCCCCCTGCAATACTGCTACATTGTACATTGTCCTGAATCTTTCCAGTCACATGGAAATAACAGGGACCAGCCAGGTGCTAGGATATAATTAAGGGCAAAGATGTTAAGATCGATCAGAAATGACACAGAAATATATCATGAGCATATGGGAAGAATTGGCATGGTGGGTAGTTACATATAATGGAAAAGCACTGTTAACCGTAATCTGAAAATCGAGTGAGAGTGCTTTGCGCAATACAACACACACTGTTCTGGTTTCAGCCAGGGTAGAGTTAATTTTCTTCACAGAAGCTAGTGTGAGGCTGTGTTTTGGATTTGTGATGAGAAACTGTTGATAAGGTGCTGATGTTTTGAGTTGTTGCTGAGCAGCCAAGGACAGTCCAGCTTCTCATGCTGGGCTGCCAGCGAGCAGGCTGGGGGTGCACAGGGAGCTGGGAGGGGACACAGCCGGGACAGCCGACCCGGCTGGCCAAAGGGATATTCCATACCATATGACGTCATGGTCAGTATATAAAGCTGGGACGAAGAAGGAAAGGGTGGGGGGACGTTCGAAGCGATGGCGTCTGTCTTCCCAAGAAACCATTACATGTGATGCAGCCCTGCTTCCCTGGGGATGGCTGAACTCCTGCCTGCCCGTGGGGAGTGGTGAATGAATTCCTTGTTTTGCTCTGCTTGTGTGCGTGGCTTTTGTTTTACCTGTTAAACTGTCTTTATCTCAAACCATGAATTTCCTCACTTTTACTCTTGCGATTCTCTCCCCCATCCCACCGTGGGAGAGTGAGCGAGTGGCTACGTGGTGCTTAGTTACCAGCTGGGGCTAAACCATGACACACACATATAAATATATATGTACACAACTAACCTCTTCTTGTAACTATCACAAGGTTAAATGTATTATTTTAAGGCAAATTTCGGAACTGTAATTACAGAAGCCACTGAATTATCACCCTCCCTGCAGGTATGTCTTCTGTGTGCTGTGTACTTAACACGTAGCCAGTAGCACAGGTATAGCTTAGATGTTTAAATTGCTTGGGCCAGCTTGCAGGTTTTATAATTGTAAGAGAAGGAAGTTCAAGGATGTGCAAAGTACCAGATTCTTTTATTAGCTGTGACTAGCTGAAAACATGAGGCCACAGTGGGACAAGAATGTGTTCTTCTTATGAGGAGCGGCTGAGGGAACTGGGGTTGTTTAGTCTGGAGAAGAGGAGGCTGAGGGGAGACCTTATCGCTCTCTACAACTACCTGAAAGGGGGTTGTGGCGACGAGGGTGTTGGTCTCTTCTCCCACGTAACCAGCGATAGGACGAGAGGAAATGGCCTCAAGTTGCGCCAGGGGAGGTTTAGATTGGATATTAGGAAAAATTTCTTCACTGAGAGGGTGGTCCGACATTGGAACAGGCTGCCCAGGGAGGTGGTGGAGTCGCCATCTCTGGAAGTGTTCAAAAAAATGAATGGATGTGGTGCTTCAGGACATGGTTTAGGGAACATGGTGGCGCTGGATTAATGGTTGGACTTGATGATCTTGAAGGTCCTTTCCAACCTTGTGGTTCTGTGAATAAGCAAGATTTCCCCCAGTCTTGTTTCCAGCAGTTGAGAGAGCGCCTAAAACCAGGACAACTGCATGATGGCATTTCTGCTAGGATACGATCCAGCAGGCTGCAGTGCGAGGACTTCTTGGGGTGGAGAACATGGAAATGTCTTTCCAGCTACAGCTACTTAGCCTTGCTTTGCAGTTCTGTAGTACCAAATATCTGAGCCCTGTGATTTGGAAGCTGTCAGGTAGTATTTATCTATGCATTTTCACTTAAATACTAAATGAGTTTAATAAATTAATATTCCTGTGATGAAGTAGTAGTTTGCTTAAGCTTCTGGATATTCATGCATAGCACCTTGACACAGGGTATCAAAGTGCGTAACATTTACAGGTTCAAAATCATGTGATATTCACGCCTTTTACAGACATGTCAGCTATCTACTATGACACATGTAGAAAGTTTCACCATTTCAAGCTATTTCAGGAGATTTTTAGTCTTGTCATGGCTGCTTAGCATTTCTCCCTGTCTCCTAAAGATGATTTGGGAGATGATGGAATATAAGACTCATAAAACATTATACCCTGTGTAAGAGAAATTGCATCACAAAATTTTGGCCTAATACCTGACAACGTTTATAAGAACTTCTTTAGTTCTGTCTTTTGCGTGGACATTGTAACTTTTTATTATCAGATCTGCAATTAACAGTGAAATATTGTGGTAATACTGCATGCTGGCACAGAAGCATCAAACGTTCTGCTTTTATGTTTTTTCCACTTAAAACAATAGTGTAGTTTTCAAAAATGATTCTTACAAATCTACTGACACCTGTGGAAACAAGACATCTTGTAGTGTCCTAGCTGCTTAGAACAGACGTGCATATTTGTATGTAGTCCTTCGCTAGTTAAGGATGCAGGAGAAGAAACTTGCATGAGAAGAGCTGTTTTTCTCAGGGCTAGAAGTAACTGGTTGCTCTGAAGTGGTGCCATGTAAACAGTTTAGTATTAATAAATAAGAGCTGTTGCACTTGGTTCAAATCAATAGTTTCAGCATGTCTTTTAAAAAAACCCAAAACATCAAATCAAACACAAAGCACCTTTCATCTTATAAAATGTGACCTGCATAGATATCTTTAGTGAGATTTTTAAAAATTCAGTCCCTTAACCATGAAGACCTTGTTTGTTAATACTTTTCTGTAGTCTCTAAATGGATGCAATCATTGGGCTAGGTGGGACTTCCAGTGGTCTAGGGTTCATTCTTCTCCCCAGAACTGCATCATTCCTCCTACGCATTTGTTGCAAGACTCCATGACCCCATCAGACAATTTATTCTAGGACTTCTTTACCCCTACAAAGTATTTTATAATGTTTAATGCAAATCTTCCTGACTTTAGAAACTTAATTATCCACAATAGGACTGATGAACATACTTTGTCTCTTGTCTGAAATTTGTAACTAAACTACTTGTAAAAACATTCACAGTATTTACATTGAATTAAAAAAAAAATCTCAGAAGACAAATGTGTGTGCTGACCTTTTTCTTACTGATAGCTTTTGTACGGAAGACTTAAGTCTGCTTTTGAAGCTTGCTCAGTTCATTTTACGTAGTGTATGCATTATTGAAAATGAAGAGAAAACTCTGTGGGAGATCTGTATAGTGAGTGTAATTATATGTAGCCAGTTACTGTGTTCTATTTACCAGATGTATTAGCATGTAGAATTAGTTTTAAACTAAGCACATTTCTCATTGTTGAGATATCCTGTGGGTGAAATACCATAAAATTCACAGAAGTCTTATTTATGTGATGTTTACTTCTTCACAGTGAGCATGTGCATTCTTACATGTGTGTTGAAATCAACTATGTCTTTAAATGTCATGCTAATTTACCCAAAAGAATGTAGGTTACTGTTAGAAGAATTTTGGTTTTACCTGTCTGTCAAATCTAGAATGTGCAATTTAAAACCCTTTTTTACTCCTGATCAACACGTTTCCACTTTCCAAGTAACTTAAGATGAGTAGTGCTGTTCCGGGGCTGGTTCCAGTAAGAACTTGCAAATTCGGATTCTCTTGGAAGTGGATGTGCAGATTGACCAGAGTCAGGACAAATGGAGAAACTTGAATTTATAACATCTGCATTAATTACTACACTTATATTTATAACATAGACTCTGAGTTTTAGTAATAGATTAGGTTTTTTATTAACCCATTATGAATTACTGACAATCAAAACTGTCTTCATTCCTGAGGTTTTGGGGTTTTTTATCTCATTTGAACACACCTCTCACCTTCATGTTTTCTAACTTGCCCATTATGTGTAATTGGACAATGACAGGGCAGCTGATCTGGCAGAAAATTAATTTTTTATTTATTCTGGGGCAAAGAAGTTTTATTTTCTACTGCCCAGCCACAGCCTCAAAGAGGAAACGCATTACACGCAGAGCAAATGATGAGTAGGCAAACCAGGTGGTTCTGCCAGCCAGCTCAGTGTTCTGCAAAATCAATCCTGCGGTTGTCAAAGCATCTGCAATGTGTGCGGTAGAGCAGTAAGCGATGTCAAGTCTGATCCAGCTTTTCCTGTGCCGACATCTCTCGAGTAGCGCAGACTCAGGAAGGCTGCTGAAACAACTTGAGCCCCTTCAAAAATACCCTTCCACAAAGAGTGTACTGAATCATTTCAGATTGAAAGTACAGAGTGAAAAGAATAAAAACCTAATACACTGTATTTTCTTTCTGGGTACGACTGTTTTGTGTGCTTTGGGGTTTGGGGTTTTTTTTTTGCAAGTTGATAGCAGCTCAGTTAATTATAGGAAGGGTGGAGGGCATGTGCAGTCCCATCCCAGAAGATGGGAACCGTATATGTAGTGCTTTCCGCTACCAGACTTGGTGGAGTTGAGGCCTGTGACAACAACAGCCACGACTGCAACCTGCTGCGAATGTGATTAAATACGAGAGAAATAACAACAGGTACGGAAGGGTTGCAAAAGCTTGCCTGAATGGCTGGGCGGAGGCAATGAGGCAGAAAGCACCATTGCTGTTCCTCAGCCCCTTCTTCCACCTGGGTTCATCCCAGGGATCAGTCTGGCCTGATATAGTACCTGCTCCCCCCCGCACAAGTTTGAATAGAAATTGGAAAAAAACACTGTGAATGTGGGTGATCAATTGCTAAGAATTACTTCGTCAACTGACTCCAGGGTGTGCAGCAAAGCTAGCAATTTTATTTGAGATACAC
The DNA here is from genome assembly GCF_000687285.1 of Phaethon lepturus. Lineage (NCBI taxonomy): Eukaryota > Metazoa > Chordata > Aves > Phaethontiformes > Phaethontidae > Phaethon > Phaethon lepturus. The sequence continues at coordinate 9,800 of NW_010560980.1, read as the reverse complement.
CAATTTTCATTTCCTGTAAGAGAAAGAACATGGAGCAAAGCTTTTTGGCAAATAAGTATCAGAGGGAGATCTAAATTTTCTGGTTAAATGGTCATGTCATAGTAAACTCAAAACTAGCACCTATGAGAAGTGTGAAAAGCAGTTACGCTGAGTGCGGAGGATTCTGGCCTGAAAAAGCTCAGCATGCTGATTCCTGAATGCCAGGAGATGCTATCCACACAAGATCTGGGACATTGCATTTAAAAAAAACAAACAAACAAACAAAAAAGCTTGTTAAAATTACAGCATGTTTACAAATTCAGTAGTAATTTGGAGAAGGTGGTGGTGAAGAATAGAATCCTGTTGTTGGAATAAAGTCCTGTTCTAGATTTCGCACTTCTTGGGTGATACGGAGATAACCGAGAATTCGCAAGACAATCACAGAACTGAGCCACAGGCTGGAAAAGTGTGATGCTTGCAAACTTCCACTTGCAGAAGAGATGAGTGAAAGGCAGTTTCTTTTTTGTGGTTGGTTGGTTGGTTGGTTGTTTTTTCCTGCTTGGGCAGGGAAACCCCTGGAGCTTGCATCTTTCCAGGTTTTATTGCCCAAAGTAGCTACCAGAGGCGTCTGCTCTTTCCGCAGCCCAAGCCTGGATTGCAGATGTGGAGACAGGCATCCCAGTTCCTTCCGCCTCTTCCCCCGCCGCACGCCTGCCAACCCCTCACCCTCCTCGTGCTGCGTGGTGAGTCAGCCCGGCGCGGTCTGCGGCCAGGACAGGGCTTCGGTGGCCGGGCACCGAGACTTCCAGCCACCACCTACGAAAAAAATGAACGTGTGGGTCATGTCCTACCCACACTGGTAATATTTCAGGCGTTGCCTCAGCTGCTTCTGGGGGCCGTGTGTCGGAGAGCACGAGCATCGATCGGCACTGCCAAGCTCTGAGCCTTCCTTTCTCTACTTTTGTAGGTGGACCAAGAAAGCATGAGTAATGTTTTTGTTGTACTTTTCCAGGCTTATCTGGGCATTCTGCTGGCTAGGTGATCACCTGGCACCTTTCCTAGACTATTGAGATTACCTAAGCAAAACTGACAAACTATGGAATACTTATTCCATGGGTCTCTAAGCTGGCGGGTTTTTGTCTGTAGATGATTTGGTGAGGGAGCCGCAATCCAAAGGAACTTGGGTCTTTTCTCACTGGGCTTAAACAAGATGCAGCGCTCCTTAACAGTAGAAAAAAAAATACGGCTTTGCAAAATGAGAAAACCCGACATTTTTAAAGAAACTTGTCTTTTAAATAAAAGGCTTTGAGCTATTTTGGGGTTTGGTATTACTTACAGTTCCTAATGAATGTTAGTTACTAATTCAGTAGGTACAATTCAGCATCTTGCACATTGTTAAATAAATATTGTATGTGCAAATTGCTACCCAGTGAGCCTTCAGCAGATCTTAATCTTTAATAAGCTCAAATGTTTCACTACCGAGGTGCAGCTATGGCACTGGGAATTTCTAACCGTAATCTTTAAAATGTTTACCCAAGCGCTTTTAACAGTGAGAGCTGAACAGTTCGTACCTGCGGGCCGGAAGCAGTGAAGGCACGCACTGTGCAGTGAAAGTCAGCTGTGCTTCCTCAGAAACGTCTCTGCAAGAACCTCGGTGATGCAATGCCTCTTCCCTGAAGGCCAGGGGAAAAAAATCCAGAAAGTCCCTCCTGCCTGACTGGGGCGGGTTTCTGTTTTCCTTCTTTGTTGTGGTTTTTTTGTTGGGTGTTTGGTTTTTTTTTTTTTGCGTGTGTGTGTGTGTATAATTATGATTTTCCCAGCCGCCCCTGAGCCGGTGACGGGCCATCCTGCCGCACATGGCGCATCAGAAGAGGCTGAGGAAGCTGGGTGCCTTCAGCTGGGAGAGGCGACGGCTGGGGAGGGGTCTAACTGCAGTTGCCAACTATGTAAAAGTTTGCAGAAAAGACAGACTTTTCTCCGAGGCCTCCAATCAAAACACAAAAAGCAGCTGTCATACGTTGCAGTGGGAGAATCCCACTTAGGTATATGTGGGAAAAACTCACGCTGGAAGTGGTTGAGCGTGGGATAACACTGCCATTAGCCCTGCTCTGAGCATTAGGCTGGACTGGGTGACCTCCAGAGCCCCCTCCCAAAACAGGTGAGTCCATGCTGGCTGCTTAGAAGGGTAAAAGACTGAAAACTACGGCTCCAATTGAGAATAATCTTTGGGTCCAGAATAATCTGAATCACACATTTTATTATTGTCAGTGTGAAATGTCACACGAGAGACACTTGTCTGCCAGGTACTAGAAGTACCCTCTGTATGCTCCGGGAGTTTCTCCCCTTCCTTCATCTTCCCACACCCTCATCTAGGCATTTAAGCAAAACCCAAAAGCCAAAGGTGGTGCTACCGAAGCAGTTCCAGGGTTAAATTTTCTCCTCTCATGGATGGGAAACAACTTATTCAAGAGAAAAAGAAAAAAAGCCAAAACCAATGAGATGGTGCACTCAGATTGGATGAGTCAGGCAGCTTCCAGCAAGAATGTACTTGACTTTTACCTCTGTGTAGCAATATCCAATCCTCAAGAGAAAGAAATCTGTTTACCCAGCATTCAGATAGGTTTTTATTCCAGGAATGGAAAAAGTTCTTATGCCCATGGTTCTATGTTTGTTCACAGAAACATCAGTAGTGCTGTTTCGTAAAGGTTTGGATCAAAAAGATGCTTCAGTGTAAGATGTGGACTCTGCTGGGGAAAGCAATAAATGTTCATTTTGCATTTCCTCATTAAGTACTGTTCAGAGCATTCTTAAACAGTATTGTTTTTTAAAAGTTCTCATTCATATTTTAAGTAGCATTTCAGCGCACGTCATCCTATAGTGTTCCTCAATTGTTTGCGTTTTTAAAGGTACTATGCACCTATTCTATGAAACTCAAGATGTGTACGTATGTACATGTCTGTATACGTGTGTGTGTTTGTATACTTGTTTGACTGTAGCTGATTTTTGTCACACAAAGCACTGGAGCGGCGTGACTGAAGTTGATGAGCAGGACACTGTTACGGATACTAATAACCTGGGGATTATCACGGGCTCTTTCAATAATCACAAAAATTATGTGAAGAGTTGCCGATTAATTCGGAGTGCCAAGCCCAATCGCAGATAAAGCACTGCCGGAGCGCAGCGCCAAGGAAAACCTCGAGTTTTTCCACAAGATAGGCATTTCTTTCCCCGTTTCACCCAGAGCAGCCTTTTCTGAGCAAAACCCGCCAGCGCCGGGCGGGCTGGCCCTCAGCCCCGCGTTCACAGGAGGAACCGCCATTACGAGCCATTGTGGCAAAGCTCCAGGCTTCGGCTCCTGGCAACGGGCTGTTACGCGGGGTACGGGAAGGTGTGTTGGTACAACTCAAGTAAGCAAATACGCGACCTGTGACAAGGGTGATTAAACTTTGATGACACTTCAGTCTGGTGATTGGTTTATAAAAGTTCCCTGTTCCCACACTTGAGCTCGTCTAACGTGATGAAACACCAACTGCACTTGGTGTGGGGAACTACTTAAAGGTCATTGGATTTTGAAAACGTGTTTGGGAAATGGATAGATAAAAAATTCCCAGCTGGTGATGGCAGGGCAGCCTTTCTGCCTTCTACCCCCATTTTGGGTTTTTTCTGCAATTATTCTCATTTCTTTAATTCCCTTAATTGGGTTAACTAGTTAATTATTCAAAGCTACACATCTAGTGTTTTAATATATCTGTTGCAGGGTTGGTGCTTGGACAACGAGGTGTGGGTGATCAGCTGAACTGAGAACCTGTGCCCATGAATCTGACCCAGGCCAGCTTCTTGATTAGGTGTTGTCCAATTTGCTGAGTAGAACCAGTTGCCTTTAAACAAAAAAAATACTTTCATTTGAACCAGAACTTGCATCTTTTTGACCTGACGGGTGTTTTGCTTCCACCTTTTCCCACAGTAAAGATGATTGCTAGGCAAATTTTTGTTTCTGCAGACAGGTAGCCTTCACGTCCATTATTTCTTCGGTGGGCGTCGTTACACAGTGCTGCGCTACGGCGTACAAAACTTGGCGTTTCTCTTCTTGCTTGTCAATGTGAGCTGGCAAAAGGAGAATGCACCCCAACTTTTGCCCAGACGCGCTGGCGCGTCAGCCACGAAGTACATGTGGATGTCAGCACCCGGGAGCTTTCGGGGAGGGAAGAGCGAGGGGCAAGGCTCCCAGCTGCCTCCAGCAGCACCACATTCACCACCAGCTTTCCATACATCCCAGGAGCACAGAACCTGCCTCCCACCGGGCAGGCGCGCACGTGGCGTTAAAGCACTTATAAACAGAAAACGAGACCGCTTCCGCCGGCGAGCCCCGGAATCCCCGCCCTGGGGTCAGGCTCGCAGGGATGCGCAGATTGGAAAGGCAGCAGTCGGGGCGTACGACTCCCGGCCGTCTGAAAGTCCTCCCAGCACCTCTCCAGCAGCCAGCGTGGCGTGGACGCGCTGCCCGGCAGCACGGTTGGCAGCAATTTCACGGCCCCTCGTTCCTCCGATGACGCGTTCCTAGACGTCATCCTGCCGCGAACGCACCTGCAGGCTCCGTCCGCTCGCATTTGACCCAACGACAGGCCACCAAATCAGACGACAACCCTATGGGTAGGTCTTTCACATGTTTGCAGCAAAGTTTCCTGTGTCCTTCAGCTCTGAGCAACTAGTGAACTGAAAAATAACTAACTAACTAACTAAATAAATAAATTTTCATAAGCCCAATCTTAGCATGGCAAGCAAGCAAGCTTGTGTGACAAGTTTATGGGATAAAGAAACATTGCCAGACATCATTTGGGAATTAGTGCCTAAAAAAGGGATCTTTTTCATGCTGGTTTGCTTCATAATTTGTTCCAAACTTTGGAGTGACCGCAGCTGCCAAGGAAGAACAATTGCTTGTGCTTAGCGTAGAGCAACTCATATGTTTTTCAGCTCAACTAAACCAAAGCCAAACCGGGGATTTTGGAAACCGCTGAAAATAAGGGGAACTCTGGAGTGTTTAACAATTACTTCCTCATAAGACATGCTCAAGAGGAAGCGAGATGTTCTTCAGTCATGGAGCTGCTCTCCCAAGCATGAGGGGGATCACGCTTTCCTCCCTCTGCTTACTGATGCACCTGCTTCAGGATGAGATAAGTAGTAAGCAAAGGCTTTCTGCTCTTTTCCTACGTGGGGAGGGGGGTGCTGGTCGGTTGTTGAATCTCTGGATGAGTCAAGAAGTCTCTGGATCTTTTGGTGCGTTTCAAAAATCCAGTCACTTCCAAATTAGTCTGTTATTTTGCCTTTCAAGCTTCTGAAATGCAGATAAAACAAGTATGTTGCCCCTTAAATTCATTCATGGCTGTATTACCGGTTTCAGTTCAGCTAGTCCTGCCTGATTCTGTGATACGCTAAGGAAAAAGCTGCAGTCATCCGAGTCACAAAACCCAGAAAAATGTTAGGATTTGGATAGTTCAGAGAGGTTGTTAACTGATTCTGTCATCAATAACCATCGTGGTTTGAAAACAGCTTATCCGGAAAACTGCCAGGCAGCTTTTTCCAGTAGCACAGACTGGAAAAGCAATGAATCTCGGGTTATTTTTTATTAAGCGAGAGTTGATAAACACAGCTATGGCAACAGTTAAAATAGCTATAATCCCTGCAGGTTAAAGCTGAGATGTGGAGGAAAGAGCACTTGAGTTTAACTACTGATGGTGCTGCTTACTGCAGGCTCTGTGAATTGATCCGAAGGGTTTGTTCCCTGGGATGCCCATCAGGCATCTTTCACAGCAGTAAACTCACTAAGGAAAAATGAAAATAAAACCCCAAAACCAAACCACATAAAAGAGTTCCTTTCATAATGCTAAATGTGTTCTGTAACTGCTAGATCTGGTCACTGTGACTTGGAAAGTTTTGAATGTGACATCCAGGAGATGTAATTTCCCTGCAGTCTGCTAGTCATGAAACCAAACAAGCTGTTTGGATGAGTCAAGAAATCTCTGGATCTTTTGGTGGGTTTCAAAAATCCAGTCAATTCCAAATTAAGCTGTTATTTTGTCTTTCAAGGTTCTGAAACACAGATAAAACAAGCATGCTGCCCATTAAGTTTATTCATGGCTTTCCAGACAGAGGAGCGTGTCAGTGGCAAACGTGTTATGTTACCGTTCCTTATTATTTGCAGCAATTTTAGTTTTGGAAAACCAAGACCTGCAAGATTTGATTAAGCCGCAGAAGGTAGAGTTTCGTTCCTTAAACTTCAACAGCACGTTGCATTGGCAGCCTGGGAGGGCCAGAGAGGCAAGAGACACGGTCTACTTTGTGCAGTATAAAGTGTAAGTACCGGGGGAACTCCAGCCTCCCCCCAGGCTGGGGCCCATCCCTGCTTGGCACGTCGAGGGGATTTCTCAGGTGACATGGAATGTTCTCCCCATACCTGGGCAACAGCCACGTCCTGCTCGGGCTGCCAGCTCTCGGTAGTTGCTTATCGATAGCCCATAAAGCGCAGATGAACAGCCCAAGGCGGGCAAGGAAACCAGCACCTCCAGCAGTACGCTCTGCACCCTCACTGCACCGTAGGCTTGCAGCAAAATGTAGCTTGCAGGGGACCTCTGGAGGTCACCGGCTCCCACTGCCTCCTGAAGCAGGCCTAGCTAGGGCAGGTACTTCTGCAACAGGACATGCAAGGTATTTTGGTGGCCCACCTCGCCCACGGCAGTGCTGCAGGGTGCTTCGCACGGCAAACTTGAGGCAGCGCTGGGGGCTGGTCCTCAGAGGAGGTGCGTTCCTGTTCCTGGCACGCCTGGTGAGGACCTGCGATCACCTTTGAGAAACCGGTTGGTGGAAACCGGCATTCTGCCCGTCATTAGACACGCTGGCTAAGGCAAAGCTCGCCTGCCTCTCCCCAGGGTCAGGCTTGCAGCAGCTTCCTACGGGGCTGGTGACCCACGTCTCCGCTTTAGGTTTCTTTCAGAAAAGACAGAAACCTGTAGCTCCCAAACGCCCATGAAATCAATCTTCCCTGCCATCAAGTTGAAGAAGAGAGTTAATTTCCACGGCAAAACGCTTGTCAGTCCGGCCGATTTAAACCTGGTTAAAAATCTGTACGGACCCCGCCGGCGATAGCTAATGCTTGCATCCTCCCTCCTCCATAGGTATGGGCAGAGCACGTGGCAAAACAAAGACGACTGCTGGGGGATTCAAAACCATGTCTGTGACCTAACGAATGAGACCTCCGACATCCAGGAGCCTTACTACGGCAGAGTGAAAGCCGCGTCGGCTGGCATCTATTCCGACTGGAGCCTCAGCTGCAGATTCACTCCCTGGCGAGAAAGTAAGTACCAACACATGGGTCTCTCTGAGACAGGAACTGGATTTTATGTGGCGTGGAATACATCATTTTTGCTCACAATTTACAAACATGAGTAAATCTTTTCTAACTACACAGCTGTACCAGAAGTTGCGAGTCAATAGCTCTCAGGTGAAGGGTTGCGATAAAATAATCTCCCCCACACTTGGATGCCAACCAGTTGTGGATAAGTAGCCACTTATCTGTAATCAGGGGATCAGAAATGCAACAAAGCTCCCTTTAATGCAACCCCTTCCTCAAAGCATGGAACTAGCAAAATCCTTTTCGGCCGTTTTCGGGGCTGCTGGAAGGACTGGGCACAAGGAGAAAAAAAGAAGGAAATGGTCCCTGCCTGGGGGGAAAGGGAGAAAAGAGCTGGGTGCTGTGTGGCCACCGTTCTCCTCACATTCGTGTGTTTTCCCGACGGCAGTGTATCGGGAAAGGACACGCGCAAAGCTTTAGTCAGTGCAGTCGTTGTAACGCCATAGAAATTGGAGGACTGTCAAAACACGGAACGGTACCAGCGTACCTACCAGTAAGTTCCCCGTGAATTAACCAGTTTTCCCTCACATTGGGCAACGCAAAATCGAATTGTGAATGTCGGTGCAGGTCACTTCACAGCCCCGAAGCACAAACTACCTTGAGCCTCCTGTACAGATGAAACCACAAGCTCCGACATAAAGCAGTACCTTGCGGCAGCAGCCACCCGTCTTGCCCCGTGCCACCTCCTCCTCCTGGAGAGACGCATGGGGCAGCTGCTGTCCTGTCTCCCCACATCTCTGGGGCCGCACAGGTAAGCAGGCACTCGTTTGAACCCATAGCTGTGTTTAACCAAGCAGATTGCAAAAGTTTTGCCAGTAATGATTGAAGCTGCATCCTTGACATAACTGAAACGGTTCCGATAGCTGTTTTATGCAGTCCAAGCACACAGATAAATATGGGGGGAAAAAATAGCAAGGCAAAGAATCCAAAGCATTTCGCTTGACCAGCCTGCAGTCAGCAACGTGCGGACCTGAGAGATTTAAAAAAAGTTTGGCTCAAAAATACATTTACAAACATGGGAAATGTCACCCCCAAAATGTCCCAAGCAATAACCACCAAGAAATAAGGGTTTACAAAGTGGCATTTCAACGGTAAATACAGCATAATATAATGTTGGTAATAAGAACAATAAATCATTGAATGAATTAAAATTGTGGTCTGTGAAACATTATTAATAAACTATAATTGTGTTCATCGCTTTGGTGTTTTTCCTTAGCTATGATAGGACCTCCGATGGTAACTGTGGTTCATAGCAACAAATCCGTAACACTAAAGCTCCAGGCTCCACGTTCTCCTTATAAAAGGAAGAGAGGCAGCAAGATACCGATGACAAATTACTATGATCTGCTATATCAAGTCTTCGTAATTAACAACTTGCTAGACGAGGTAAGTGCATATTCAAGTCTAAACCCTTTCTGGTTGAAAAGACAGGAAAGTATGGGCACACCGTTCTTGTTTTACAGTTGAAATAGTCTTCTGGGATTGTGAGGGCATCGATGACTGGGTAAGTATTTGAAAACAAAGTAGGCTTATTTTTCAGGAGTTGAATTTGATTGAATTAAGTTGTAATTCCTCCCTTTATTCTTTCCCATCAACTTAGTATCTCGTACTCTCAGGCCCAGATTAAAAAGTAATTAGGACAGGAGAGGAGTTTCAGGGGGAATTTTCTTTAAAAATAATAAATAAAGTATTAATGTTGTTAATTTCGTGCAAGTCCACGTGCTGCTCTGCATCCTCTGGCCTTATCAAACTTGAGTCACAGACACACTTGCAAGGCCAACGTGCTTGACTGGCTGTTTTTACTCCACTCTGAAGCAACACAGAGCCCTGGTGTACGAAGGAAAGGACAAGGTTATTAAAATAGAAGATTTGAGGCCCGGCGTCAGCTACTGCATGGTGGCTAAAACGTACGTGCCCGCGCTGGACCGCAGCAGTGCCTACAGCAGCAGGCAATGCACCGTCCTGCAGTGACAGGGCTGGCACCTCTGCAACAGGTAGGTCCCCCGCTGAAGCTGGAGATGACTCTGGAAGTCAAGAGCTACCCCCTCACCAAAGGCAGATAGTCTCCAAAAGGAGGGGAAAAAAAGGTGTGGCATAAAAACTGCCATCCCATATGACGGTATTAGCCAGAGTTCTTACATCATCTCAGCTAGTTTCACACCAGGTAAGAACGATAGGGCTAAGGAGGTTGGAGTAATGGCGTGGGCAATTACTGCATACTGGCACGGTCCTCAGAAACACCTCCCTCTTCCCTTTCTTTAAACAGTTATACATAGTATTGCTTTCATCAGGTTTTATTGCTGTCAGGTAATAATTAACTAGGAAAACAAGTGACCTCCAACTTTATTAACTGCAATTCTGTTCAGGGGTTTAGCTGATGAGCCTGCCTTGCTCATGAGCTGGCAGGCCTCATCGA
>NW_010560979.1:110731-113572 GCF_000687285.1 Phaethon lepturus | reverse complement strand
GGTTCCATTTCCTCGACTTCATTACTTGGTTCCAAGCTTGACTCCTCTGTATACTTATGTATTAGCTAATCAGTCCCTTTCAAAGATGAGTGACTATACAGCCTTGAATTCAGTGCCACACTGACATGGGAAAATATTTTTGTGAAATATGGGAGCTGAGTAACTTTGAGGGCATCAATGCAGAGCTTTCACATGCTGGTATGCTACCTACAGAGCTATTTGGGAAAAAAAGAGAGACTTTGATCTCACAGTAGGCTGTTTGAGAAAATCGAGTCATCTGGACTGGCACAGACCAAGTCAATTCTCTCAGCTGCCATGCCAGAAACATAAGGAAAGATTATTTAGTGCTATCTGAGTTCAGACATAGTCTTGATCTTTAGGAGTCAGGCCTTATGAAAAGCTGTGAAATTCTGTCTGTGCACAGAACATTAGACTCCAAAAGCACATGATTTCACACTCGATGGCATGGACGGTTTATCAGCTACTGCCGATAGCCTTCCTCCCACTCAGATGTTGCCTTTTCCAGTGTCAGCACAGCTATGCACATGTCACATGGAAATGCAGAGTGAGGAAATAGTGTGGGTAAAAAAAAAAATTCTTCCCTTGTATCCCCCTATTATTATTCCGTTTTGTTTTCAGCCCTCACTTCTCTGGTGCAGTTCACTGTCCAGCCTCTCACTTACACTCACACAGACACAGAATGGGAGCAAGGTGAGGGCTGAATTTATCAGAGGGAGCAACAGCTTCCCTGGCTAATACTGCTCCATGTGTGGGAGCAAAAAAAATAATTTATTTCATCTGGCTAACAAACAATTTGATAAATATCTTACCAGAAATTAGTTTATTAGAAGTCAGAAATAATTGTTAACTCTTACCTTGTGGAATTCATTCCCACAATGCAGCAAAGAGAGGAAGTGAATAAACTTCTTGTTTTGGAACATAAACGTCCTTCTGTGCTTCCCAGCTGCTCACAGCGGGGCTTTCTGCTCCTTGAAACTAGTTAGTAATGTCTACTTTTAGAGGTTAGTGGATAAAATCACCTTTTCTTCTCATGGATATGGATGGTTTGTGAGTCAAATGCATTAACTCTCTTTCAAAGAAATTGAAAAGCCTGCAGACCCCTGGTGATCCACAATGCATGGTACGTTTGTCATTGGCTAATCTTGTTTTAATGGACAGAGGTTCTTGCTCCTTTAGTAAAATAACTCATTTTGTAATTAAATTGAGTGCTTACAAAATTGTTATTATACTTGTTACGTTTTTTAACAAAATGGTAGTCATCATTTTACTTTGCACTGGTATTAAGCTTAGTTTATCCCCTTCAAATTGAGAACTTATTAATCAAATCTGACAAGACAACAATATATGTTTTTTTATATTTACTTTTCTAAATCTGTTTGTAGCAGCAGGATTTTTTTTTTTTCCATTCCTGGAAATAGCACAAAAATAAGCTAAAAACACACACAAACAATAAAAGGAGATATACAAAGGACTTACAGAAAACTTCTTTTAGGTACATTCTTCTGATAATATATAAAGCCTTCCTTTCTCCTTCATTTACACTGTATGTCACCTCTTGAAACATTCTCTCCAGAGTATTGAATGCTTTTTAATGTTTTCATATGGCAATCAATAATTATCAATTATACACTTAGTCATATAGTGCCAAACCCTTTCATTTAATACTTGGTTCATCAATTGTTCATATATACATTCTGTCATGCAGCTTAATGATATGATTGAATTGTGTGCTATTGATTTTCTATCTGTCAAGTTTATGCAGTGATTTGGAAATACTAGGCCTATACACTGATGTAATTTCCTTGACTTCAGTAGAGTCATTATTCTGTTGGTGTAAGGGACTTGATAATCAGATTGCCAAATATCTGGAGTGAAGGACCTTTTTGGTGAGGGGATAATACTGCCCTCTGCAGTCTCTTCGCCTAACCAGGTTAGGTTCTAGTTCCTTTTAAAATGTAAGGGACTATTTTGTTTGGATATACTTGGTTACATATACTCTAATTATACATGTGATCTAATTGTAATCTATATGAGCCTTCATTGTTTAGAAATATATAGGTTAATCATGAGAGAGACCATAGAATCACAGAATCATAGAAACATTTATGTTGGAAAAGACCTTTAAGATTATCAAGCCTTCCTACCCTCAAACGGATCAACACTCTTGCCCAACTTGGTGTTGTCTGCAAACTCTGAGGTTGCACTCGATCCCTTTGTCCAGATTATTGATAAAGTTATTAAACAGAACCGGCCACAATACTGATCCCTGGGGAACACCACTTATGACCAGCCGCCAACTGGATTTAACTCATTCTCCACAACATTTTGGGCCTGGCCATCCAGCCATTTTTTTACCTAGTGAAGAGTACACCCATCCAAGCCATGAGCAGCCATTTTCTCCAGGAGATGCTGTGGGAAATGTTGTCAAAGGCTTTACTAAAGTCTAGGTAGACAACATCAAGATCCACACAGATAGGCATGTTGGAATTCTGTTAAAAAGATGCCATCATCTTTAAAAAAAATAAAATAAATCAAAACCTGGCCAGGGAATTGAAAATGTGCAGACCACTGTGCTTGCACAGGTATTTGCAGTGGATCTGAGATACATGGGAGTAAAACCAGTCAGTTCACTGATTTGATACCTATTACAATAAAATTAACTACGTTGGTTAGACATTAGCTAGACAGCAAACATTAGACTAATGAGAATATGGAGCAGTAAACATCCCTTACAGCACTGTATTTCAAGTACTGTTGAAGTATTTCTTTTTTTTGACTGTTCTGAAATACTATTTTTCAAAAGAATACAATATTTCTTTC
>NW_010560979.1:74612-110700 GCF_000687285.1 Phaethon lepturus | reverse complement strand
TTTCCCTACTGCAACTTGAATTTTCTTAAGAAAAAAACAAAAGATTGGTAAATATAAACTCAAATAACTGTAAAAGTAATGTAAATACTAAAATCAACAGAGGAAAAATGCTGAATATCACAGCTATTCAGTGGTGCCTTGTACACATGTATATTCTAAAAAACTGAAAAGAATTTCTCTCTTAGATACTTCTTTATTTCCCAACTTGCTAACCTTCTTCAATCCTCCTTCCAGGAAGAAAAAAACCACATCAACAAGAAAAATAAACACGACCAAACAAAAAGAAGCCTTCAACCCCTGTGTAACTGACAACAACTTTAAATGACATCATGTGGAGCAAAGGATATATATTCAATCACCTCAGTCTTATAATGGGTTGCTTTTCATATTCAAATAAATGCCCACTAATAAATACCAGAATCATAAATGCATCCCACAAGGAAATCTCATTAAAACTTATTCATCCCATCCTTCTATGTCCTCTCCAAATGTCAGAGATAAGATCAGCTTTATAGTACTCCCGGAATATTAACAAGTATAAAATTTTTTGAAGCATTTGGGCAAGTAAATCTTAGTCAAGAGATTTTTCTGCTAAGACCTCCCTCATATTTAAATTATAGAAACTAGAACTTAACTAACAGCTAAAGTAATCCCATCATCATAGTATGATGCATGTAGAAATGAATTCTCTCAGCCTGATAACAAGCTGTTGAGAGCTTCAAAAATCAGGCTTACCATATAGTTCTTTTTCAACTGACTACATTTTAAAATTAAAATGGAGGGGGGAGAGAAGTTATTCCTGAAACTGACTAAAAGAAAAAAGATTTCTAGAAGAATCTCCATGGATTGTATATATGAGGGAGACCAATTTAAGGATTAAGGGAAATATTCTGACCTCATAACTATTTACACAGTCAAAGGGGGAGTTTTAGGGAATAGGTGCAATTCCATTGACATCAACAAGTATAACATCACCAAGTATGTATCTGAAGGCAGAATTTCTCTCTGAGACAAAATTACCAAATCTTAAAAAGTGTATGGATTCATACCAGGTAGTCCAAGCTCCCTTTTTTTTTTCCTCTTGACAGATTAGAAAGCAGCATCCAAAGTGTTTATTAAGACCAGGACAGCTGATACTGTCTTTATTTTAAATTCTTTTAATTAGTTTATACTCTATCTGCCTGAGTTAGGCATATCAAGGGGGATGTGGGACTAGAGGTGGGCTCCCAAACCTTGTATGTTAAATTTTCACTGAGCTATCAGTACACTAGATATATTTCTAAAGAAAGACAGTCTAAGCAGGTAGTATAATACAGGAACACCAAATACTGTCAATAAGGATTGAAGGGATTTTGAAAGTGATGATTTTTATTGACCTTTGGAACATATTACTGAATTACTGCTTTTCTTTTTCTCTAATAGATTAATTTATGTCACTGGTATTTTACTAGCCACTGACAGCAGTAAACACATACACCCAGGAAAAAGGGCATTCCTAAACTGCTGTCATCATTATAAACTGATAAAGTTATATAATTTTCTTTGAAATATAGTATACATAATGGTTGTACATATCTAGAAATGGGTCTACCTCAAACTTTCATCTGAGCATGCAGATATTAAGGGTATTCTAAAACATATTTATCTCTTTGGGCTTGAAATTAGAATGCAAATCTCCTAACAAAAGTCTATCCTATTGTTAAGAGTATCTCCTAATTGTAGTTGGATCAGAAGAAAAACTTTCCTGGTACTTTTTGCTCCTGTCTGTGCGCTAAACCAACATTTGTAGCCACAGGAAAAAGGGAAAAAATCTGCTTTCCAGAAAAATGAAATAATGGTGGTGAAAGGCAGTGACTCGACAGATCTAAAGATTGATATTCCTCATTTTTGTAAAACAGATCATTGTGACTTTAAGATTCTAAATTCATTGCAAGTACGTAACATACCTTTATGGATTCAGGCCTATGTGCATAGGAATTCAAATACATCCATGCAATTTAGCCATTTTACCTTAACTCTGAGTCCGAAGGGGCCACCTCCAGAGCAGCAAGGCAAGTCTGCTTCACTGTGATAGGAATTCTGTAATAGAGACACGCAGTACTGTGGTATCTCTGAGCTGAGGCTACAATAAACAGCGACATTTTTTGGTCTCTAGCTGTTCATTAACAATTTAAAATCAAGGATCTTCTAATCCCATATCATCTCCATGCTATCACTTGACTCTTTGTTGTATAATGTAGAATAATTTAATTCCTGTGGAGAGAAGTACAGGAAAACTACAACAATTCTAGTTCTGGTCTTTTACTAAAGTTTCTGATATTTTCATGAAAATTTTGCTTGGTTTCATCCCTTCTGCCCCATGTCTAAGATCTTTTGTTACAGAGCATCATCTAAATTGCAACTCTCTAAGGTCAGCCTAGTCACTGCTTATTCATAATTAGGTGCCGACAGAACTTGTATCATTTTAAAATAGGGCAACAACTCACGGCAAAGCTATAGAACTCCTAACAACTTTAAAATGTAATACCATGTCATGTTACTTGAAATATTTACAGCAAACATCCATATATATCCACTGAAATACATATTGTCATCTTTCATTGCTTCTAAAGTATTACAAGCATGAAACATACTTCTAATCATGCTTACAGCACGATTATATATAAAAGCTCTGATGACTGTGCTTGTGATGAGCATCTCAGTTTTAAATGTCTCTGAGAATTCAGCAGGGATTTTGAAATAGCCACTGAAAAATACGTGTGGAAGTCCTGAAAAATCATGTAGACTTCTCACACTGTAGGTAACTTGAATACATTTCATCATTACTAGATACATGATATATCTCCGATAGAGTTCTCTTTTTATGTATCTGGACAACACCTCACACAACACAAACTCAAAAAAAGTTACAATTTTCTAGTTTCATAAAATAGCTTATTTCTTGCTGAAAATAAAAGTGTAAAGCTCAGCCAAATTTTCTCAGTAAGAATATTGAAATGCTTAAAAGTTTCAGAGTCTGAAGAACATAGCTCTGACTAAACCAAAACACTAACCTTTACTAGTATACTCTCACTTAAAATACTTAGAATTACCACTAGCAAGAATTTCAGTATTAGGGAATGTTTTTGACTGAAAACTCTATTCAGCAGTCTTTTAAGGTGACAGATTAACAGTTAAATGCAATATAGATATTTCCATCCGTTGATTAACTGTTCTCTGTAGCTGCAATACAATATTTGTCTCTGGTACTAATACACTTAATCTGTCTATATATAGCTATATATCTATCTATAGATTTATTTTGTAATTATTCATTACAGATTTTCTAGTAACATAGGCATGAGGCATACAAATTTGAGACAGTTTCTTGTAAACCTGTGGCTTATATAGTGTTCTAAGACAAATGCACTGTAAGAGCCAGTTGAAAACACCGGGACAAGAACAAGAAAGTTAAAAATCACTAATACTATAGACAAAGTGACTACAAATGGTTTGGGTTTTTTCATAGCTTTTTTATTTTATTCTAATTGTCTTGCTTGTAGCTCAATGTGTAGAAGATAATTTGTAGAGTTCTGTTATCTTCAGACAAAGTGCTTGGAGTAATTATGATGGTGAGAATTTAAACAAAAGGATTAATTGATCCATTGCACTAAGGTTACATAATAGCATTATACCATTCCATCTATTTGCTGGAGAGCATCTTAGAAGTGTTTGTAATGCAGTGAGCTTGCAGGTCTTTGGGCTTTACCTGGAGCTGTATAAGTAAAGATCTAGTCCCAGAGCTTCTTTTTTGATCCTAACTATTGAAATGTAAATAGCATGGTAAGGGATGTCTCTGGAGTACTCCCATACAGAATAAGTTGTTGTTCTTTATTTTGAAAGAACAGGCAACATTTCCATAGACTGATGTACTTGAATCAGATTCGTGCAGTTTGTCCCAATAAGCAAGATAATGAAATAACTTCTCTCCGCTTTGCCTTGGCTTTGCTGCCGCCTGTTAGAGGAAGTGGGAACTGGAGGGTCATCTGTCTGATTTCTTTTCTAGATATTACTCTGAACTACTCTTTGATTTCCTTTTTTTTTTTTTTTTTTTTGGTGACTAGATCATCAGGGTGGTAGTAGAACTAGTATTTTATCCTGGTCGTATTTACTAACCTCATGCTGCAAGGAATACTTGCTCAAGGTTGCTCCCAGAACATGTCCTTGTGCAGGAGATGCTGGGTTGTTTTATCAAGATCACACTTCTACTTCTTCCACTCAGAACCAAACAACTCTGAAAAGTGACGTACTTCATTTTTCTAGCTACTTGAGTGTATATAATTACTGAACCAGAACAGACAAACACAAAACGAAGGTGTATTCTTATTACAAATTGAAGACCTACTGCATCATCTTTTTTCTTTAGCATCTCCACCAGAGGACTTCCTTATATGTATTTATATGATGTCCAGATTTCATGGAGGTCTTCTGTTTTGTACACAGTGTTTTTAATGGAATTATTGACATTAGGGTTGAAATTTTTTTCTCATAGGGCAAATTTAGCATTAATTTGGCTATGCACCATGGTTTTTACCAATGTTAAGTTTAAAAATACCTCTCTCATTTTCTCTGAAAAAACGTCTCCCATGCCTTCTTTTGTAGGTGTTACTTCAAAGCAAAGATGTTCTTTTTGGTTGTGATTTTGATTAGCTCATTTCCTTATTCAATTGCAGAATATGGTTACCAGTACTTAGTTACAGTATCAAGTGCAATTTGATAATTGCTCATTTTTTTTCAAGTACTGGCTCACATTTATTTGTACTATCTCAAGATCTGACAAAGTCATGTAAATCCAGTAGTGAGTGACTAAAGGGCATTACTACCCAAGCAAGGTTCCGTTTCCCATAGGATGCAATTTTGCTGCTTGCAGTTCATTTCTTATGAGGCAGTCCAAGTTAATTGATACCTTTCAGGATCATTCAAGAAATAAATGTGTCAGAATGTACACAGAAACTGAACAAAAAAAAAAGAAAATCACCTGTTTAGGTTTGAAGCACATTGAAGAGAAAGCTGAAGAAATGCCTGTTGCTCATTCTGTACCTGTCTAGTAAATCAGTAGAGGATTTCTGTCTCCAGAACTGTCTGTCAACTTTCACAAACAAACTTCACTTTTGAAAACTGAGCTAGATATTGCCAAGAGTTTCTTGTATTATGTACAGGAAAAAACCCTCTGTTACTAGCACTTCCAAAAATTTAAGTGAGAATACCTTTCATGAGTTGACTACAAACTCCTACCTAATTTCCTATAATGTTAAAACTTAGTGACATGATAGTCCAGTGACTGGATACCATTTTGTGTTCAGTTTTTATTAAACCAGTTTCCTGGGGAAGATGTGCATAGTCAGTAAAAGATCATTATGCATATTTTGCACAGAAGCTCAAAGGAACCAGCCCTCAATAAATGTTCAAGTACTATAGTGAATTTCCTTTAGAATAATGAAATCATACTAATATAAATAGCTTTGGCCATGTTCAAACTCAAACCTCCTGTACCTAGATAAAGATAGTTGGCTAGATGACAAGTTTGATTTTGTGTAAAAGGCACTGTAAATGTGACATCTATATATACATTTATTTTAGTAATAGATTGGGGTTTGCACCGGTGGTGTGCTAGTGACTAATATTCTAAAGCTGCATAAGTTTTATAGCTTGGTTTGCTTGTGTGCTTGGCAGCTGGAGTGCAGAGGTGTAAAAGAATCGGAGTAAGAAAACTGTGTGAGTCTTTGGCAAAGTTCACATCATAGTGCATGAGGCATTTAACTAACAAAGAAAAAAGCAAAGAAAATCTTAAATAAAAGATAAAACTTTTATATTGGTCAGCCATGTCATAAATCCCAAGACAGCTGAAAATAGTTTCCTTTACAGACTCCAGCATTAATTATAGCTGAAAGGCTGTGAAAACAGAGTATGTCTCTATTACAGAATTCCCTGTGACTTCTACAGCAAATTCAGATTTATCAGAATATTATAATATAACATAATTCATATTCATATAAGAGCTTGACAGAATCCTGCATGTTGGTTTGAATGTACATGTATTTCAGATGGGAACCTACCAAAATAATGAGAATTTATCAATCCTATCTCCACTAGAGGCAGCTGGCACAAAGTGATCTTTTGCATTATGCAGTGCAGCCATGAACATGCAGGATAGTTGCCTGGCACTGCAATCCTGTCAGCTTCTGCTTCTGTTTTCTCTTATACTGATTACAGCCTTTCCTGTTTGGTAATTCTCTTTTTTTCCTAAAGTAATATCCATAATTCTTGGTGTATTTGTCCTATTCTGAAGATATTTTTTCCATCTCAAAGGTCTGACAAATAAGCTCTCACAATGTGAGAAAATAAAAAAAATCTTAATACCTATATCTCTAAAAAACCTTAATACACAAGAACATTGTCTTAAATATGTTTTTTATAGCTCCCTTGATTTCCACCCCCTTCAGCCTCAGTTCACTTAGGTTCTACTCAGTTATCATGTTTTCCTGATCTATTTATTTCTATTCCAGAAGACAAGGTATTCTCTGTATTAAGACTTGATGCCGTGACCGTAAAGACTATAGACATAAAAAGTTGATCCTGAAGGAAACAAACTCAAAACTTTATTGGACTTTTGACAAAACTAAAAATTCACATGATAGTTTTAGACCTGGATCTTATCAATGGGAACTTTGCAGTTGCAGCAAGAATAGACTTCTGTCCTGAGTTGGTCCTATCTCCATTTTAAACTCAGATTTTGCATTCAAATTAACTTGGAATTAATTGAGACTTAGATAATTTTAGATCATTCTAGATCATTTAACTAACAAAGCAACTACAACCAAAAAATATCCAGTTCTGGCAACAAGAACCAAAACATATCCAGTTCTGGAAACTATTTTTTTATTCATCAATCAACTGGCATTCATTTTTACTGAGGAGTCTGGTATTACTGACTGGACCACCATAGATAAAACAACTAAAAATTATCAATTCACTACATCTATATAATATTCATCAGGTAATTGCACAGAAGAGACAATTGTTCTCATCCATTTCATGAAAGTAGTACTTGGTTGATCAAGGGATTGGCAAGGGCTTGTTCAGTTTACTTTCTGGAAATGAGTATGAGAATAGAAATACAAAGTAAATTACAGAGCATAAGGGTGACATTATTGAAAAGGCTTTAATATCCATTTGGTTTCCAGTCTATATATTAAGATCTCAATTTAACAAGTATACTAATTACTTGAACAATAATTTGCCAAAGTATATTAAAAAAAATGAAAAAACTTACTGTAATAGATTTCACAGAAATATGGATGAAAGGCAGATGAAGCAATACTAATAGAAAAGTTTAGATGAAAAATTTTGCAAAGGGTTTCCAGAAGACTGTCAGGGAACAGGCAGTGACGAAACCTCAAAGAAGTAACATGAATTTTGGGGACTGATCTTTCATCTCAGCTGACTTATTGTGGGAAGTTATAAGAATGTTTTTAGAAAGGATGTAACCTGAATATCTTGACGTCTTCCCACAGAATCCATCAAATCTTCATTTCCTTTTTGGCATCCACACATCTTTTCCATGTAATATCACTCATTTCACAGTATCTGACCATTAGAAAGACTATTTTATGATTGATGTATTAAGTTACAATACTACTTTACAAAGCTTGTTTCAATGTTTGCCATATATTTTTGGTAATATAAGGATCTTCTTGCTATCATTATTGTTATTATTATCAAAATATAAATTACAGAAAGATTCTGAAAACTGCTACCCAGAAGCAGACCTTCAAATAGCTTTACTAACATGAACATTTTGCATTGAGACATGTTGAATAAAGAAATATTATGCACTTGATTCTATTGGTTTATTTTCTTAAGAAGAAATTTGAATGAAGACTTGATGGATATTAAGCAAACAGGTTTGGTTAACATTACTGTATTGCTTCTGACAGAATGGAATGGCCTCAGTAAGAGATTAGTCATGACAGTGCATTTATTTCATATTTGCTGTCTCAGATAATTTAATAACTTTATGCACTGCTATACTTCCATGGTTCAGTGTAGAAGTGATAATTCTTTTATGACAGAATTCTTTTTCTTTTAGTTTCAGGTCTTTCAGTGTCACTGAAATATCATGGTGAAAATAGGTTTTTTGTTGCTGTTTTAAGATAGAATGACCATTTGGTTCAATGCCTAAATTTATTTTATTTTCTCTCCTTTGAAATAAAAGTTGTCTATGTAGCATTATTTTCATAAAAGTAAGAACCCTTGGTGATTCTTCTGTGAATTAGTATCTACTCAACCTAGAACTGTGAGTTGTAAATTAGGTTGTGTACAGATCATTCTCTAGTACCTGTGAATAAACAACATTTTCCTCAGATTTCTCATTTAAAATGTAACCCAGAGTACCAAAAAAGCTCTAAGCAAAATATAACATAATATAATTAAAGCCATTTTCAATGTCAGCACTTCTTTTAGTTTTTGTTTTCTGTTGTGAACAAAAGCGATGTAGGCAATTTTTTTGAAGTAGATTACATGAGAATATTATTTGTATAACAGAAATAGGTGTCTTACTGTAATTAAGTTCAATGGATCTTGCTCTGGAGATGAACAGAATCAGTCTTGAAAATACTGGATATCTCCAACTGTGGGTATGTTTGGAGGCTAGATGGCTACATTTATTTAAGTCTTCTAGTGAAATGGTAAGGACATGATGAGGCAGAAGTTCCTTACAGCTTTTTACCTATATTTCAAATACAAGTAAAAATCTCCACAACCTCCTGGCTATATCAAAACTGCTTTTGGAAAACCTTTGATTGACTTGAATGGACTGTGTTAAGACTGTGTATCTTCAGTTGACTTGGTTTTTGCAGGGAACAGGTTTATACAGGTTAAGTACAACTCTTTAAAAATGTCTGTCTTTATCTAAAGACGTGTCTATAAATGTTTCAGAATTTGTATTTGTATTTGGAATTTTCAGACTTCATTCAATCACTTATATTTTTATTTTGAGTTCTTTGCTATGGACAAAAGTTTCAATGTACTAAATGCTGCTGTATCAAAGAAATTTGACTGAAAAATTGCCACACTAACAAAGAACAATGAGTTCTCTATAAGAATCACTGATTTATGGTGAGTCGGGGAAGCTGTAAGAGTATCTACATATAAAATCTATGTAAGAGGATCTGGACATTTTCTACGTAATAGTGATAAATTGTGAAGGTCTACCACAATCCATAAACCGGACACAAGAAACATGATTCACTTCACAGAAAATGTCAGCAAAGATAAGGGACCAAGACTAGGACTTAAAGATAAGGTATTAGGGACCAGATTTGACAACTTACTATTTTGCTGCCATACTTCTGATATCTGATGCTGTTCTTTAAATTGTCTCCTCTTAGTGAGCCTTTCTCTTTGCACATTTCTTGACTCTAAGTAAAAATAAATATAAATAAATAAAACAGAAAAAAACTCTGAACCCAACAAATTAAACAATCCCAGATATATTGGTTTTAAAAATTCATTAATCTTAAAATAATCTTATAATTGGATTGGCTCATGGTTCTTTAATGTTTGCATTTGGTAGTGCTAGTATAAGTAAAATAGAGTAAATGAAGCTCATGGAAAAAGAAATTTTAAAACAAGGAAAAAAAAAAGAGAAAAAAGAAGAGTTGGAAATGTTTTAGAAAGGGAGGGATCCACCGACCTAAAAAGTATGAGTTTTGGTGTGAGACAGTAGAAACTGGGCAAGATGCTTAATAAAAGGAAGAAAGAGAAATGGAAACCATAAAAATACAAACACAGGATAAAAATAGATGAGTTTAAGTAGGTATGGATGGTTGGGGCTCAGAAAGAGCAAAGAATTAAACTGCATTTCTGACAATGTTCTTTTTTCCCTTCACAAAAAGTATGGGGGGCTGAAGGTAAAAAAACCAAACCAAAACAAAACATAACTTAAAATTTCAGCAGACATACAGGAGAAAAACAAAGTTTCATACCAGATATAACCAATCTATCTATCTGATTAATCTAAATAGCATGTAAACTTGCAACAGTCTGAGCACAGACAGAGGGTAAAAAATATTGACATGAAGATAACTTTCAATTCAGGCAGAATTTTCAAAATAGTGTTTAGAAAGTGCTTTTGAGCGCTATTGCTGAAAATTTCTTTCTTATTGCTAAGCATTATTTTGCTTCTGTGCATAGATATATTCAGCTCTTCCTTTACTTGAAAGATTTAGGCTAAATCTTCAAGATGACAATCAGCGCTAGCTGCAGAGAAACAGAGATACTAATTCTAAGTGATCAGATTCACAAACAAGTATAGTCACGTTATTATGGACCATTTAGGCACACCATATGAGGCTGGATGGGGCAGTGTTTTATTTCTGATAGTATCTACTTTGTGCAGTTAAACCTAACTCAAGTATTTATAGACACATCTTTACTGGCCATGTATATTTGCCCTTAGAAAGCCCCTCCCTTCCATTCAGCATGGTTGCTATTCATTGCAGTTGTCACTAACTGATTTTGTGTCATTGATGAAGCATCTTGCAGAATATTTTGGTAACACTTGGAGGGTCATAGTTTTTCTCATTCTGATCTAACTTTATTGATACTCTCCTGAGAGCAACAGCACCCCTCACAGCTTTATGGGACCATTAAAACAATCTAAGAATGATTTATACTGCCCTTAAGGAAAAAGACATCAAGACTTGTTACTCGCATGCTGAGATTTTCTCTGAGATCTCAAGCTATGAAAATACTAAACACAAGTCAGGATATGCCCAAGTAATGGAAAGCACTGCAAAACTTTATAGCATTATTAGGTTTCATGTTCTAATTGGATGATGCTTCCACTTAACATGCAATTTATTTTATTCAATATTGATAAGATTTAATGGATGATATATTTGATTCAAGGCTTTGATACAAATGTAGAGTCTTAATTAACAAGTGATATATTTGATGCAGTGAATAATGCATCTGATTTAATAGAGGATGCACTGCATCTGCAGCTGAAGGTGATTGGTCTTTTTAATGAGAGATTAATTCATTTCAGAAGATGATCTATCACTTTCAATATGAACTAAATCAAATTTATAACACTTTTTTTTTTTTTTTTTGTAGCGTGCAAAGTAGCACAAGGAACAAGTTTGCCCTCAAGTGGACTTCAAAGGCAGATCATACCTCCAAGGCACCAGGCAGGATTTGTCAGGGGTTAGTTCATACATGCTGTGACAGGGGTGGAACCAAGTTCTAATAAGCCACTGCCTCCTAAATCAACCTTTGCTTTATTTCTAAGTGAAATTATATTGAAGTTATTTAACTAGAGATCTCCAAAAGTCTAATAATCTTTGGATTAACAAAAATTGGCAACAATACTTGAAAGATTCAAGGTGCAAAAACTATTTGAACTTGAGAAAATGAGGTAATAGAAAGAGGGAGAACATCTTTAAGCATGTATTTTTCTTAGATTACAAAAAAAAATGTGGTAAATTTGACAGTATGTGCTCTTATTTTATACATTCATCTCATCAATACCACTGCTTTTACATTTTATAAAACTGGAAACTGTTATTTATTTGCTAAATCATAGAATCATAGAATGGTTTGGGTTGGAAGGGACTTTAAAGATCATCTAGTTCCAACCCCCCTGCCATGGGCAGGGACACCTTCCACTAGTCCAGGTTGCTCAGAGCCACATCCAGCCTGGCCTTGAACACTTCTAGGGATGTGGCATCCACAGCTTCTCTGGCAACCTGTTCCACTGTCTCACCACCCTCATAGTGAAGAATTTTGCCCTTATATCTAATCTAAATTTACCCTCTTTCAGTTTGAAGCCATTACCCTCTATCCTTGTAAAAAGTCCCTCTCCCCCTTTCTTGTAGGCCTCCTTCAGGTACTGGAAAGCTGCTAGAAGGTTTCCCCAGAGTCTTCTCTTCTCCAGGCTAAACAACTTCAACTCTCTCAGCCTGTCTTCATAAGGAGCGGTGCTCCAGGCCTCTGATCATCTTCATGGCCCTCCTCTGGACTTGCTCCAACAGGCCCATGTCCTTCTTATGTTGGGGGTCCCAGAGCTGAAATTGGTACTGCAGGTGGGGTCTCACGAGAGTGGAGTAGAGGGGCAGAATCACCTCCCTCGACCTGCTGGTCATGCTTCTTTTGATGCAGCCCAGAATACGGTTGGTTTTCTGGGCTGTGAGCGCACACTGCTCAACACATGTTGAACTTCTCAACCAACACCCCCAAGTCCTTCTGCTCAGGGCCGCTCTTGATCCATTCTCTGACCAGCCTGTATTTGTGCTTGGGGTTGCCTTGATCCATATGCAGGACCTTGCACTTGGCTTTGTTGAACTTCAAGAGGTTCACATGGGCCTACCTCTCAAGCCTGTCAAGGTCCCTCTGGGTAGCATCCCTTCCCTCCAGCATGTTAATTGCACCACATGGCTTGGTATCATCAGAAAACTTTCTGAGGGTGCACTTGATCCCACAGTCCATGTTGCCAAGAAAGATGTTAAACAGCACCGGTCCCAATATCGACCCCTGTGGAACAGCACTTGTCACATGACTCCACTTGGACATTGAGCTGTTAACCGCAACTATTTGGGTGTGCCTATCCATTCAATTCTGTATCCACTGAGTGGTCCATCTGTCAAATCCATGTCTCTTCAATGAGGTTGTAATGCAGAACAGTGTCAAATGTTTTGCACGAGTTCAGGTAGATGACATCAGTCACTCTTAACCACCAATGCTTTAACTCTGTCATAGAAGGCCAACAAATGTATCATACACTATTTGTCCTTAGGGAAGCCATATTGGCTATCACAAATCACCTCCTAATTTTCCACGTGCCTTAGGATAGTTTCCAGGAGGATCTGCTCCATGATCTTGCAGGCACAGAGGTGAGACTGACTAGCCTGTAGTTCCCGAGTACATCCTTTTTTCACTTTTTAAAAATGGGATTATATTTCCCCTTTTCCAGTCAGTAGGAACTTCACCAGACTGCCATGACTTCTCAAATATGATGGGTAGTGGCTTAGCAACTTCCTCCGCCAGTTCCCTCAGGACCCTCAGACGCACCTCATCAGGTCCCATGGATTTGTACACCTTCAGGTTCCTTAGATGGTCTCAAACCTGATTTTCTCCTACAGTGGGCAGTTCTTCATTCTCCCAGGCCCTACCTTTGCCTTCTGCGACTTGAGCAGTGTGGTTTGGGCACTTGCCAGTGAATCAGAAAGAGTCAGTGGAAGAGCTTCAGTTTAGATCACTGGAGTTTTCAGCTCCTGTATACAGACAACTACCCAAGTTTATCACATTGAAAACACAGGAAGGCTATGTGGAGTCAATATTCCACTTCCACTTTCTGTAATGTGAAACTTCTGTGTTCACTTATTATTCTATCAAGCCTTTATTTTTCTGTTTGTAGCTCCATAAATTCAATACTCTATGCTTTTAATCTAATTTGTTGACAAGTGAAAATGGCCCAGGTTCAAGACAATGCCAGCTAGTTTTTTAAATTAAACATTTAGAACTAAAAAAGTATTAGGACATGCATATATAACCCAATGAGTATATAATGGCTGTCATACTAGTACATAATATCTGTAGTAATTTAATTACAAATATCTGACTGTTTGGTATTTAAACAGGAAAATAACTGTTTAAGCACTCTGCAGTTAAAAAATAATAAATCTTCTGGCATATTCTTCATTCAAAATGTTACACTCAAAAATAAGATCAAAAAAGATTCACCAGCAATGAAAAACTATTCTGAAGTAAACTGATTTTATATTTCTAAACATATGATGGATCTTATCACTGTCTTGCAGATATACATTCAGCTTAGTATGTATCAAAATTACAAGCTAGAAGTAAACCAAGAAAAAATATTTTTATTTTTAATCCTTGTTTCAATTTTTCACCCGAAAGTAAAACCTTCCCATTGGTTCACAGCACCAACAATGACATTGTAAAAGATTATGATAACTTAAAAAATGTAACTTAATTTAAAAACAAAAAGCTGGGTCATATTGAATCATGTTTTCCACAACATAAAGAAAATAAGTATACCTTAATGATGCTTAGAAAACAAACGATAGTGTATGAAGCAGGAAAAAATTTACAGGTCACAATTTTTGACAGGTCATGACATCTATTTCAGTAACTTAAAGACTTGCTGTGTGAGATAAATCATTGAAAAAGAATTACAAAATTGTACCTGTCTGGCCCATATTAACTCTTAACGGGTGATTTCAGATCATAAGAAATTGTGAGCTATCGATAATTTAGTTGCCTATAACTATATATTCAAGCTATTATGTTCCCCTTTTCAGTCATCAAAAATATTAACAGCAAAGTTCTGAAGATAAGAATACTATGCAATGGCAATTACATATTATCTATATCATACATGGTAAATGATTTGAGGTCCTAAAAATTTAATCTCATGGTGGCAAAACACCACTGCAGGATTAAAAATGAGAGAAGATAGCATAGTATTAGCCACTTTGTGCTGTATGAGATACAGAATAGGAAAAAAGTAAATAGAGGTAAAAATGTTTCCATGGATTGTAACTTGGTTTTTCAGTCTTTCACAAAGTGCTATTTCATCTCTTGATGTGGCTATGGAAGGAAGAATATACTATTCTTCATAAGATTGTAGCCTAGTTTTATTCATCTATGTGTGCCACCTACATAACTGCTCTTCCTGAGGTTCTGAATTACAATGTTTTAGTCAGGTGATGAATTAGAAAAGTATGTTGAAATTTACAGCAAGCCTTTCATACCTTCTTGTTGCCAGAAGCTGCCCAACTAGTAGAAATCTGGTAGAGTTTATAATTTCAGGCCATTATTTAAGGTGGTAATCCATTCAGAAATTAAGATGAATACATGATAGTAGTTTTCCAGATACTGGCTATGGACAAAAGATGAGGAAAGATAAGCTTTTAATGGTTACAGAGAATTCCCACATACCACAGGATATGTTCAAGGTGCCCTGGGTATATGATGCCCTGCCTTGGTTCAGGAATACAGTCTTCTCTTATCATGGAAGAAAGTAATTATTTTCGGATCCAAAAGTATCATCTCCTGAGAACTGTAAAATCCCATGGTTTTTACTTCCCAATAAGCTTCATAGGATGGCTTACTTTTGAAACAAGAGTAGTCATGATAATGGCAGATATTCTCTTCTTTAACTGTCATTGTTTATGATACTAATTGGATTTGAACTTGACAGAAACTGTATAAGCAAAGGTGGGTTATAGGCAACAAATCAAAACAAATAAATTTGAGTTCTCTTTGGTGCTGATGGATGTTTGAATGACAGGGCTGCATGTCTGGGGCAACAAGAGAGCAGGAGGCAGAGGAACCAGGAAGAAGACAAACTAAAAATAGAAAATGCATCTCTGTCACAAAACTTCTGAAGTTACATATAGGCTTAACTTCACAGTATATGCCTTGAGGTGTTACATTTGAGTTCACTTGGGGGCATCAGACCTGCGGAGATAAAGGCAGAGGATTGTCATGGAATCCTGGCATATCCTGTATCCACACTGTTAGGAGCTGATAAAAAAGGTCAAAAATCCCTAGGTTTTATCTCCAAAACTGACTAGTTGACTCGCTCCAAAAGGAAACACAATAATGAATTAGTGTATGTGTAATATGGATTATTATTAGTAGAAGTAGTAGTTACATTAACAGTAGTGCACTGGGGCCTAGATGCAATACAGGGACCAATCCAAAATGGCAGCACAGAAATACCCATAAAACTGATAGATTGAGCAAACCAGATATGGGATGTAGTAAGACATGTGGCCAACAAGCAGTATGAACAGTGTGATAGGAACTAATTTTGCCCTTGCTGACTTCTAGCAGAAAGAAGAGTGAAAGAGATGAGATAAAAAAAGGTAATATGGAGTAATGGGGGGAAAAGTCATCATGAAGGGGAACTGAGGGGAGAGAAAAAAGCCAGTCTGGTAATGCTCTTGATAAAAGCAGATGAACAGAGTTCACTTCTTTTATTTTTTTCTATATTATTTTACCCTCTTCTCATTTCTCCAGAGGGGACAGAAAAGTGCACTGTGTGATATCTATCATAGTATTACTTTTTTTTACCCCAATTTTCTTGAAAAAAGAAAGAGAAGACACTGTAAAAATCTTTAAAACATAATTCTTTTTTTTTTTTTATTTTAGTTAAATGAAACTTTGCTTGAAGAATGTTTTTAGAGGATGAGATTGGTTGATTTGAGGGAAGGAATAAATAGTTCATTTTTTAAAAAATATTAATGGAATATTCAAAATGAAAGCAACTTTAACTTTTTTAAGATTTATTTTTACAATCTAAAATTACTCCAAGAAATGCAAACTAACTTAGTTTGTTGTGACCAGAAGAATCATATTCACCTTTTTCAGAAAATAAAGTGTTTAGCTGAATAAACTAACCCAAATCATATCATCAGCTTCTAGGGAAAACAAAACAAACAACCCCAAAACCAAATAAAAATAATGGGGGACAAATAAAACTAAAAACCCCACCACACTGAAATGATATGACACATTTTCTCAGTGAGGATAAGATTTAAAGAAATACACATATCCATAATGAATGAAGATGTTGAATTTAATTCCAAAACCACAGGAACAGGGAAACAGGAAGTTTGGAAAGAAAAGAGCACTGGTTGGGGAGATAGGAAAGAAGCCATGTATTTACCACAAAAGACAGGGAAAGTTGACAGTAAAAGACTACTGATGCTTTTATTGTTTTTCCAACCTTCATATTTCTTGTGCTAAAGAACTAAGCAGTGTTGGAATTTTTGAAGAGTGTCTCTGATTTCTGTGTCAGGTGTTTTTTGAGGAGGAAAATAAAAAATGGCCTGAGGTCACAGCTTTGAAAAAGGTATGTTGAAGTTACTGAGGTAACTTGTGATGTTGAAGACATAGGGCAGCTGCAGAATGAGGTTCCACCTTCCTGAAGGTGTAAAAAATCCAAAAAGACTATATATCAAATTGTACCAGAAAGGGTGCAGCTAAGGTCTTGTGTGCAGCCTGCTGACCTCCAGCAAAACTTATCAAGTACAGGATATGGTGTGCTGGAACTGCAGAATAGCAGCAGCCTCATGAACACACAGCACTGGAAGTTCTACAGAGTTATGATGAGTTCCTCAGTTTTGTGTGGTTTATTTTGTTGTTGGGTTGTTTTTTTTTTTTCTTTAAACTAAAACCTCACCATGGGGAAATGCCAAAATGATTCATGCCATGTTCTTACTGAAAATCAGATAAGAAAATTTCCTGTGCCATGAAAACACAGACAATTAGGAAATGTAGATAAAAAAGAGGTTTATGAATAGTGGTACAAGCTTTATTTGACTATGACTGTGTGTCTTCAAAACAGTCATCAGCAGAGGCTCTCAGGCATATGGGAATCCTGTTTTATAAAACAATATTAAAGGTATGTTAGGTGAAGTGTTTTTAGAACAGCATTACTAAGGGGCATAAGCGAGTCTAAGCTACCAGAAAATAGGAAAAATAACTGTTAAACCTATTAAATAGGAATAATTGTGGAGAAGAATTAGAGCAGAAAAGATGATCAGAATGACCTGATATTAAACAGGAAAGAAGGATAAGGTTTACTTTAATTAATGTCATGCTTTCTTTAAGAGAAAGGTTATGCAACGTCATTAGGAACTCCTAATCCATAACTGTTGAATAGAAATGCTAGGAAAACTGTTTTAGTATTACTTTTATGGAGTTCAGTTGTTACATTTTGTTCTGACCTCAGGTGTCCCCACCTGCCTCCCAAGTGAAATAACAAAAGGTGACACATTCCTTTCAACTTCACCATTCTTCATTTAAAGAGGTAAAATACTACATCTACTTTCCCAGCCAAATGGGGAAGTTCCTTGCTATAGTTCATTGTGATTTCTTGGCAATCCACCAAAGCTGAACTCCTCTCTGAAATCTTCTTTTGTATTTGTTGAATATTGTAACTAATATTGAATATCAGAAATTATAGCAAGATGGTAAAACCTGGCTGTAACAAACATGTCAATGAAGAGCAGAATGCTGTGTGAAGAGTAATGTGAAGAGTAAAGGTCCCTGATAGAAATTACTGACTTTTGAAAATACTGAGATTATTGAGAACAGCCTGAATCAAATCCTCTCACAGCAGAGTTAAATACTGAAAATCATTAATAATACTAATTATGTAATGAAAAGAAAGATAAAATTATCTTAAAACAAAACAACAATAGCCCTCTTCAAAAACGTATTGTTAATCAATCTCTTCTGTGGATTAGGCCATATGCCATGAAGACAGCCTTTCTAATTGGAACTAATGACTTCAATAAGCAACAGATTCACCGGGTAAACTTGGACATCCACATAGAAGGATACCAAAGAATTGGGAGATTTAAAAAAAACCTCCTCAGAGGATCACAGTTTTATTTATTTCTGTGTGGAATAGACACTAAACATTTCTTTCCAAGAGACAAGCCTTGTTTGTCTCAATTGTGATTCATGCTGCCAGATTTAATCACCGTTCCACAATATATGGACCTGAGATTATTCATCTGGATGTAATTGATCTAAACTGTAGTTCGATACATATTATCACTAGTTCACAGATTTCCATATAATCAAGTGTCACTAGACTTTATTTCTGCGAAAAATTTTGTTTTAACCATGTTGTCCTATTCCTTTACCACAGAGAATCTGCTAGTTATTTTGTTTAAAAAAATAAATAACAGTCTACATGAACTTAAACAAAAGGGCTGTATTAAGGAATACCCATTTAGTTAATGACTCCCTCAAAGCCAATCAATTTACTCCCCTTAGGTATTTATTTATTCTCACATATACATATGCTCATTATCATATCACAGTGAAGTCTTGACCACTAAACTGAGATGAAGAGTCCAGCAAACTGACTATCTACAACCAACTTAGGGAATCTCAATGTTTCTGAAAAAATCTGTTAAGATTTATCCTTATGAAAACAGGGGAATAATTTTATGTATTTTACGTATGCCGTAATTCACTGTCTGACATGTTCTTATGATCTGAATCAGATTACTTATTACATTACAGCCCTTATTCTAAAAAAAAAAAAAGGTGGTGGTGGGAGGAGAGATGGAGAAATAATCCATTAAATATAATCAATGGCAATGTCTCCAGGGTCTGAAATTATACACACTTTTTTTGTTTTATGCTGGCAAAATTCCACTGTTCTCAGTATAATTGCTTTCATCTCCCAAAGACTGCAGGTCTGACATATTTGAAATTTTGATCAAAAGTGAAAATGGAGTAATATTTTTTTGTTAGAATTATTTTTCATAGGAGCCATCTTGGATATTATAGTCTAGTCAGAATAAATCTTAAAGATGTGTCTGTTTTCCATACTTTCTCACAAATTTCAGAACACTCTATTCAAATTTTTTTTTAATTATTCTTTAATTTCTTGATGCTAGATAACTGCATGATGTGAAGTACTCAATTCTAAAAATGTTATTAGGGACAATTAAAATATTGCACTACAACCCTTTTGACATTGTAAGACTCTTTTCCTCTCTTCCACATATAACTGCAATATTTAAATTGGCTTACAGTTTATGGTGTGAGAAGTGGTACAATAAATGAGAGTTTATCATTGTTTAATTATGCTAAAGTAGCCCAAAGATGCCTCAGTCTTTCCGGTATTAGCATGTGCTCAACATTACAATAAATTTAATCTCACAAGCATTCATTTAATTATAAATTATTTAGAAATCTTAATCTTATTTAATATTCTAATGTTTATTATCCTGCTACCTATAGTTATTTTTAATAAAAATAGGAAATTAAATTTTAGAGTTAAAATTGTAACAATGTTTCTCTTAGGAAAGAAATGAGAGATTTTATAAGGAAGGACATTTCATTGTTAATGATTTCATAGCTAGAAAGGATAAAGCTGTGTTCTTCTTCTATTAGCTTTTCTTATTCAATTTCCCCAAACCTTGTGTCTACACTAGTGACCTGAACTATGAGAGGTTATTTACAATAGAATTATCAATACTCTTGAAATTTAAAAAATTCAGAACTCTGTGAATGGCAAAGTCTTATGATCTCATGATATATTTTATATGGTATTTTTTACTGGATGCTATAGAATTTCCAGACACAAAGCTTTAAGCTGAAGTTAAGGCTTTGAATTATATTAAACATCAGCAGAAAAATCATAAAGAACACCACAGTTTTAAGACAGAAAAATGGCCTTTCAGTAAGGGACTCCTGGACTTTTATTCCCAGCTGTCTCTTTGATTTCCTGCACATCCTTAAGCAAGCCAAATTGATCAGCACTTTTTCTAAGGAGAATAATCAATATAACCCGATCAAAAGGCATCAGGCTAAGGTTCTTGCATTATTTTCATGATCTGTAGTCATCAGTATTATAGGAGAAATTTGGGGGCTTCTGATTTTTCCTCCATTATTTTAGGGGAATAATTGTGACAAACAACTTATATGATCAATTTCAATTTTAAAAGTAATTTCACAGTTAAAAGAATCAGAGACTTATGTCTTGGCTTTTGATTCTGTTTTCAAAGTGCTGGGCATCCACTTCTGATGTGAAATTATTTGTGGATATTTGAAAATTTTCCAGGTCAGGCTCTGATGTCTCCCAGCCTGATAAATCTCTTGTTTTTGCATCTCCAAGACGTGATTTAACCAGAACTTTATGTTTCTGGTTAACTGGGGAAGCACAGTTATGTAACCCAGTGACTTCCCAGCTGTGAGGAATGAGGATCTCTTCTTTAGAATTGTCATTGCCAAAGGCATAACCACATAACAAACTGACGTTAGACGAAGGCAGCAAACTGTTAAAAATGTTGTTGATTAAGAATGAAAGATCCACATAACTACAGAGGCAAATATGCACGTATAAAAAGTCTACATTTTCTGACCACAGAATCAGCAATGACACCTCATCAACCATAGGCTGTTCTTCACAAACAGTTGAGGATTCTTCTCCAGAAACCAAATGAGTCTGGTGTTACAATAAGATGAGAGATCTCTTATTTGCTCTTGGTCATGAGTAAATCATATTTCAAACCCCTCTTTGAGAAAATGAAATTGACTGACCAGGTCAGAGGCTAGAAGGTAGCAGAGATGCTCCATGATTCAATATATTTGGTTAATACATCTAAGATAATTTATTTCCCAGTGAATCACATAAAGTTCCTACTATGCTTTTCATGTTCCCAGTATGGAGAACAAAAGTCTCTGATTTATTTTAATTAATCAGTATTCCACAGGGAAAAAGAGAGAGAGAGTTATATCCATTCAAGATCACATCATTTCATGACGACGGCAGAAGAATGAACATGTTTTATTACCCAGTTTATCATCTATGACTCTGACTATTACCTTCTTTGAATTTTAGGTTCACAGTGTAAGTCTGTACTATTGTAATAAATTATTCATTTCAGGCATGTGTAGATGAGCACGAAAGCTTCATATCCATTACTGAAAAATTCCCAATGAAACATGAGCAAAGTATCATTTTGTCAGGTTCTAGAGCTCAGTACTTGTTCCCAGGTAGAATTTCCTGAAATAATCATTTGTTTGAAAATGAATCTTTATTATGAATGATAGCAAGAAATAATAATTGACAGTAAAGCATAGAGGTCGCCACTCTTCCCTTATGCCATCACTATTGTTTGGCAGGTATGTACAACTTCTGGGCCAGACAACGTTTTGAAAGGGTTTGTAATTCCAGTGCACTGTCACTTCTCAGTATGTCAGGTTTGTATCAATTATAAATGAAATGAAAGAAAACTATCTTTAACTTACCCCAGGTTAAGAGTAGAATTGATGGTTTCAGTGACTCTGGGTAAATCACTGAAAATATTTTCATGATATATTCATATTGAATCACTTGAATAATTATAATTTTTCCTTATTATAAGCTCCAATATGCTATATATCCAAATATGCTTTCCAGACAAAGTCTGCTAGCTTTGTTTTGGGTTAAGTTTAATATTTTCTCCCCGTTGTCTTCCACCAATAGCTCTATCTTGCCTTTATGTTCCTTCATACATAAAAAGATCCCAAAGTATTCCACAGACATCATATACTTTAAGACCTAGAAGCTCCTACTGAACAGAGGAAAAGATTCCTATTTGACTGGCAGCATTGGATATTATTTCCCACTCTCTGAATTTTAATGTGACTGTGTCCAGGTAGAAAGACAAGTTTCAGTGTTACAAAGTCTGATAATTGACAAGTGTGGATAATGTTTGCTCGATCTGATGAATAAAAAAAGAGAAGGGTTTTATTTTAAAGAAAAAAGTTATTTTATTGTAACCATAATCAAGACTCAATTATATGCTTCCATTGATGCTAACCAAGAGAAGTCAGTAATAAAAAACAGATTTTATATACATTTCATCACGTCTGGGCAAATGTGTAAATTTTGAATGAAAAAACCCATCCTAGATTTAACTTCAGATAATCTCTGCTCATCTTTGGAAATACCACTGACTCAAGGATTTATAAAGTTCTAATGTTTCAAATATTTATAAAATTTATGAAATAAATAGAAGATAAAATATCAATTGCTGCTATAAGACTTACCTGTCTGCCCTGAAATAAGTGTTATTAACATCTCCAGTTCTTCTTTACTGCAGCTAATGATACATGTATATATTTAGATGCAGCATATTTAGGATTTTTTTCCCCCCACTTGAATTTGCCCATTTATGAAAATTCACTTCTGTGTAACACACCCAAGTATTAAGAGAAAAGGGTGGGGCGGGGGGAGGGATGGACATGTGTAGAATAGAAACTCTAATCAAAGTCCTGTGAAATTACAAACTATCCCAGACAGATAGAAGTTAAACGTAAATTCGGTTCCTTCATCTGCCAAATTTTCTAAAAATTGTGCTGAAGCCAGAAGCCTGGTTTTTTGTACTTTTTTTTAAATATAAGCTGTTCAATTGCTCCTTTGTGCCACTAATTGCAGCCTAAGGCTCACAAAGCAGACTTAAAACATCTAACTTAGGTTACTTTGGAAAACCAAATCTCTAATATTCTCAATATAACTTCCAAAACTAATATTAAGTCCCGTTCAATCCAATAGAAGAACACTAGCATGTTATTTGGATGAAATATTCCCTTCTTAGTCACTGTTGCCTTTCAAAATCAGGTACTACTACATTTTTTCTTGAACGTTGCCTGAAATACAAAAATTTTGTGATTAATTTGTTTTGTTTGACATTTTTTCTTACCAGTAAGGCGAGCCACTACAGCCCGGGTTAGGTGCTGACAGGGGGCAAAGAGGCATCTGGGCCTGCAGCCCACCAGCCCTGAGGGTGCTGCAGAGAACCTTCTAGAACTGCAGCCTCCGGGTGCCAGAGCAGCAGGCGGGAACGGGAGCCAATCGGCATCAGGCATTCTGCCCCAGATCCTGTAAATGGGCTGCGGCCACAGAGGGGAAGGCCCAGCAGCAGCTCTGTGGGGGGCTGCAGCAGCTGCCACCGCTGCTGAGGGCTAGCAGCGGTCACCGGGCCAGCCAGGACTGCTGTGCTCCCCTCCACAACTGCCTCAGCCTCCCCGCAGCACAGAGAAGTTCTGTGAGGAACTGTGGTGTAGACCCACCTGGCTTCTCCTGTGGAACAGGGAAGTTGTGTCACTCATCAACACTAGATATATCCATGACTGTAAGTGTTTTGGTTTTTCTGAGCCCTGTTAGTCTATACTGTCAACTCCCTCTCAGACTGCAATAATGGGGAGAAATATTTACCGTTTTAGGAACACCAGTGTAACTTGTTGCCTCCTGGGACTCAGGGTAGCTTGAATAGCAGAGACAGATAGGCTTGAGGTTCTGCTGCAGCTTAGCCTTTAAACTTAATACATTGTGTCAGGACTTAAATGAGGCAGGAAAGAGGTTCTGTTCCAGGACAGGAGTTTTGTGTTTGTATTGTCTTTCCCGGAATGTATTATTTTAATTACAATGGAAATGTAGGATAGGCCTCTATGCAGCGATATCTTCAGGATGTTAGTGTCTTGAGATGTGCAGTTTTTTGCTTGATGTAGTGAAGGAGAGAGATTCCTTAGGAAAGATTTTTCTTCATATATGACTATTTCTAATATCAACACTTAAAATTAAAGTATCCAAAAACTACTATGATACTCAAATCTCATGCAGGTACTGGTGAAGCTTGAGACGCTGGTATGATATCGTCCCCCCTCCATTTCCACCCACTGATGCTGGCTGAGATCATGCTCAACCCAGCTGTATCCGGGCTCAGTTGGCCAGGGATAATTGCCTGAGCGGGGGTCTTGCACTCACTCCTATCAAACCCCCTGCTCTCAGCAGGATGCCTACAGTCCTGGCAAAGCAGTTGCTGCAGAGCCCCTGCTGTGCTCAACAGCTTTAACCCAACAGTCCAAGGCAGGCACTTCGGCGGTTGTGACAATGCTTTGAGAGTTCTCTTTGAGTCACTCATCTCTGAGCTCAGGGATTTTGCACAAAGAGTAATTTCCCATGAGTGGCTTCAGTGACTTTAGTTGTTATGAAAAGTGAGCAGTGGGCCTCTCTATCTAAATGTGCGTTTGGACTATCATGAGGCAATGCTTTAAGTGGCATTACTTTAATAAGTCCTTTATTCTGCCTGCATTGTTCTTAAGGAGACTAAATTTTGTATCTCTACATGAAAGCACCATTTGTATTTACTTTAAACAGATCAAAGTCTGCATAAATGCTTTATTTTATTTATTAAGACAGTTGAATTTATTGCTACAAAAATATGGTTTTATGGCTACCATCCTGTGTTTTCCCATGACGTGCCCTATCATGTAGTCAGAGGATCAGGTTAATGTTCCTCCAGACATCTTTCATCATTTCAGGCAGTTAAAATCCAACACAGACATAAGATTGTGTGTTCTTTGTATGCTTTGTAATGCTTGATAACTTCTGGGAAGAGGATTTTCTGGGACTATCACTATCGTGAATATTATTTGTGAATACAGAAATTATAGATTAATTTCTTCAAGACTCTGTTTTATCTGCAGGTTGTAAATTCAACTTGCATGTTCCTGAGAGCACCATCTGAGGAATGAGATCCATTTTTCTTTGTTTGACTGCTTAAACTTATTATCTATATCTTATTTAAATATTAGTCATCTCATTTACTCTTGATCAGATTGGGGGGATTATATTTCTGGGTTGCATGGCAGCCTAAAAAAGTGTAAACATTTGCTGATAACTTTATTGCAGCTGTGATGCCACAGGTGCCTGCTATATTCCCTAGACTGTTGCAGTAGTGATATTCCCAGTGATGATTTTGCTTTGTTTTGATATTTAATGGCAATATGTAAAGAACATTGTATTATCTAAGCTTTATAGGAAGGCAACAGAATATGGTCTTCTTTCCACCCCCCCCTATAGAATTTCAGATTTATACCAAAGGAAGGTGACAGCAAGTGGCAAGACTGGGTCTGTTCCAAAAGAGAAGGCAAACTGGGGCTGAGTGGCACAGCACAGGTGGGACTGTGCCTGCCTGACAGGGCACAGCCCCCACCTATACAAGAAGGGCAGAGCTGGTGATGCTAAGAAATCAGGGCAAATGGTGTACTCAAAGGGCCCTGCCAGAAGGTGTTGGGTAGCAATTAAAGAGATTCTGGGTTACAACTATTTTTTTTTTCTGACTGAGCTCTGTTTGCAAGGAATCCAAGGGTCACAGGCTTTTTCTTCTCTTGTGAGAGAATTTTTTTTAAAGAATATTTCAGTTGTAAGGGGCCTACAATGATCATCTACTCCAACCGCCTGACCACTTCAGGGCTGACCAAAATTTAAAATATGTTAAGGGCATTGTCCATATGCAACTAAAACACTGACAGATATGGGGCATTTACCACCTCTCTAGGAAGCCTATTCCAGTGCTTGACCACTTTGTCTGCAAAGAAATGCTTCTTGATATCAAATCTGAGCCTCCCCTGATGCAGCTTTGAACCATTCCCAAAAATTAATATTAATGGTAATTAATATTTCTGAACTTTATTGGTGCAACACAAGTGGCTGGATGGGAGATTTGCCATATCACAGTCATGCAGTAAAATATCTGCAATACTAACTCAACGCACTTCTTGTCTTGGACATTTGTCTGAAATCATGAGTTGATGTAATACTCTCTTTTTCCTGGGTTTTGTTTGTTTTTTTGATACAGTCAACTCAACAACATTTCCCAGTGAGGTAGCGGTCTCAAAGACATTAAGATCCTTTGTCTTCTGAAAGTAAAAACAATGACAGAGAAAACAAGTTCTCTAGTCTTCCTCCCAGTGCACACATTGAGAGAAACCACAGACTGATTAGAAGACTTGTTTTATAATGCCTGTGTTCTTGCAAGGTCCATCTCATGTCCTGAGCTGACAGAGTACACAGCAATAATCTAGGTAGCCTACAGTCCCGACTGTTGTGTTAACCTGAAGTTTATTTCTTTCATTGTGATGAGAAA
The DNA here is from genome assembly GCF_000687285.1 of Phaethon lepturus. Taxonomy (NCBI): domain Eukaryota; kingdom Metazoa; phylum Chordata; class Aves; order Phaethontiformes; family Phaethontidae; genus Phaethon; species Phaethon lepturus. The sequence goes on along the minus strand of NW_010560979.1, from coordinate 84,184 downwards.
GTCAAATTGTATCCATGCCGTTAGGGATTTTTTCCTTTTTTTTCCTCCCATTTGAAAACTTTGTGGCAAACATTCCACCATCTGCTTTTGCTTATTTTAACTAATCAACTGGGAGATGTTGCAGTAGACTCCAGCAGAATAATCAATAAAGGAGGCCTAGATGGTCAACCATGTGGCATGCTGGCTAAAAGCCAATTTCTCTCCTTATTAACACAAATAGTCTTTGGATTTCATATTAATACCCCTAGAGAATTAGCTAGATGAAGTTGGTTTGGGGAAGAGCTTGTGAGGATACTGATTTTTACTGAAATTGTTCTCAGGGAAAAATAACTACTGTGTAAACAGTTGTTTAGCAGACTTCTGAGTCAGGAGCAAGCTGTCCTGTATTGTCATAGAAAGTACATTTTGTATCCCAATCATGCCTCATAGATTAGACAATGTTGAGACTTGATGTGCACTGAAATTGTTCAAAAACTGCAGTTGATATAAATTACAGTAAATTTAATGCATCAAAATAACTGCCTAATCAATACTAGTGCCTTTGATATCGTTTAAATAACATTAATCACCATGAACTCATTTGGTATTAATGCAAATGTCGCAAGTGCTTCAATTGGATTTCTGCTGTAACTGAAGGTTAATTACTTTGACTAGACATTTGTGCTAAAGTCTTACCCAGTTTGCATGCATATAGAAACAATAAAAATAATGAAGCGAAGAATGGAACAATATTTCCATGTAAAAGGAAAACAGGTTTTGCTTTAGGCATTAGACAATATTAGTAAAGATGCATCCATTTTGCAAATGAATCTGGAAAATTTATCTTCATGTAAGCATGTAGCAAATATCTAACCCCACCTGTTGTTGTTATGATGGTATTGCTGAGATATTAATTCTTTACATTTATAGAACACGCTGCCAGAAAAGCTATATATTCATTAAATGTTTTCAATTACATTAATTTTACAGTTGTTGTTATTAGGTAAAATATTCAGTATTTAAGATTACAGAATGCTGGGTACCAAATCCAAAAATATTTCTGGAGTTTGCCTGAACAGAGACATGTCAGCTGAATAGCATTTCATTAAAAGAAAAAGCTTGAAGAACATTACAATTTTTGGGTGTATTTGGACATATTTATGGACATTTTGGACATATTTAATACAATTTTTGAAAATGTGTGGTTGTATACATATACAAATTTTTAAGTGTTTTATGAACAGTCATACAATTTCTGTGAATAGGAAACATTATGGCTCCAAAATATTTAGGGACTGCCTTTGCAAGCAGACTAGTCTTTGTGCTAATTGCAACATTTTTCCTTAAATGGTGCTTGGAATCATCATCTTTTTGTTAACTTCATTGTTAGTTTCCTTTAGAACTGCTATGAAACTTAAAGCTCTTGTTTGGTATTCAGGGTAATGTGAAAGATCCAACACAAAAGTAATTCTATGAAAAATGTTAGGCTTTAAATAGCGTTATATATTAAAATTTATATTTAATTTTTAAGTTTCCAACAAACTTGCTTTGACTAATTCTAGCTTCATATTGTTTTTCATCTTCAGTGACATTCGATGTTATCAATTAAGTGATCCTTCTTGATCAGTCTTTTCTGATCCTCTATCATGCAACTTTAAACCTGATTTGATTCCTAGCTATCACTTCTCTCCCAGATGTTTCTGTGTATGTTTCTTATCTGGTCAGGTCTTTGTCTTTCACTATGCCATTAAATTTAAATTTTTTCTGAATACATACTGTTCTTTCTCTGCATAATACTTCCTAAACAAAAATTCTAAAAATTTTATTTCTTGGCTATTTGTTCCATAATAGCAATTTCAAATATTTTTTCATAAGCAGAATAATTAAGAAGCTCAATCTAATCTTAACTTTCAGAAATCCAACTCTTTCAACTTCGGAAATTGGACAATTGAAGTTTGTGTGGAACTCAAAATAGAGATTCTATGAGGATTAGCACATAAGAAAGACAAAAAATAGTCTGAATTTAAAATGACATCATTTTAGAGGGCTTAATTGATTTCAGATAGTGTGTTGCAATTGTTTTCTCCCGTTAGTGCTTTTGCTACTTGAATTGCTTCAATACTTTGAAAAAGAATTTTCCTTACGACTTTAGAATATTGTTATATCAGGCCACCGCAAACACTTTAAAGTTAAATATCTGCACTGATTTGGTTTCACAACACTCATTCTTTTTTTTTCTTTTTGTGTTCCCTCCCTATACATATAAAGCACAAGAATTTTGTGGCAAAAATGTTTTAGAAAATTAGTACTTTTCATGGACTGCTAAGATACTCATGATGATCAAATTCTGAGCTTGTAAATGTAAATATTCATCCTGAAAACCTGCTTTTTAAGGGCTCCAATCAGAGAACAAACATCCTGTGTAATTCATGTATCTAATCAAAGCTAACCAGCACAGCCTGAATCTCAAATGTCAAATGTTTGCAATAGGCAAACAACACCCATACTTCTTCATCTGTGCATATTCAAAGAATCTCTGTGTGAATCAAACACAAGTTACCAAAAGAAGTGATATGCATCACATTATTTACTCAGATCTTGTGAGCAACATGGACAGCTGTACCAGGTCTCTGGTGTTCTTTTAATTTATTAATATTGCATTAACAATTTTTCTTAATATATTTCTTTTTAACAGTTTCTCAAAGAATATTATCCTGATGGACCTAAGCACAAGAAAAGGAAAATCTTTCTCTTGTGAAGTTTTCTGTCAATTCTCCATGATTTGAGTACTCACAACTTTCCAGTCATCCTTTCAGACTTATCTTGGTTTTCATCTGATGAATGGAAATTTTAAGGTACTGGTGTATTTTAGGTCATTTGTTGGTTTTTCCCTCCTCATTTCTGTTTAGCTAGTTTATCTGCATTATTCCTGCAGTGCTTGTGTCCGTTTACAGTCTAATTTTGATGTCAGTCTATATCATTATTACACCACCTCTTAAACCTCTCTATTGGCTCTTGTTAAAACACCCCATTGATTTAAAGATCTTGTTACTTACCAGAGTATGTTCTGATTCTCTGACCTCTTCACACTCCTTGGTGCTGACTTCAGTTAATTGCATGATTATCAGATTATAATGTGGTAGCATTAAAATGAATTAGCATGTAATTACTGTTGTTCCCAAGGGAGATGGGGTACTTAAAATAAAACAGTGCATGTTATTTCATGGAAAGCATGAGACAGTATATTGCCAATGGTATATGCAGATATCCACAGTTCTTACTTTCTACAGTGTGTCCATGGTATAAAATCCTAGAGAAGGTCTGGAAATAGCTGACCAATATCTGCTTTTGCATCTTAGGTTCTTCATGTCAATTTAAAAAACTTTAATTTTGACACGTACATAACAAAATTATTTCATATGATCTAATTTGAGTTGTATCATTCCTACTGGTATTTGTTTACCATAAATTTTAACAAGATTAAACACTATAGACCCTAATAAGTCATCATAAAATTATTTTAACTAATAAGAATTAAATAATTAAATTTAAATATGAAAAAATAGTTAAAATACTTTTTTCAGCAATATTTCTGATCTTGGCTGTGAATATGAACCTGTTATTAGCAAAACAATGCTTAGTTTATGGGATATATTATTAATTAAATCTCATTTGTTCTTCTGAAGAATTTACCTTTTATGAGTCCTAGTGTCAAGGTGTTCTTATGCAGGACTAGCCAAATAGAATTCCTTCTCAGAAGTTGTGTACTTACCTCTTGCACTGGAAGGTCTGCACGCCAAAGCAGCTAACTAAATGGAAAAACAGTTTGTGTTTTAGGATTAATTCGTTTTTTAAATATCACACTTTACTGCTTAGAATGGTTTTCTTAAGAATATTTCTTTCTGTTGTTGACAGCATTTAGGAATTAAAAATGTACATAAATTGGAAAATTACACAATTCATAAAGAATTGCTCTATCGCTAACTGCTGCCTTTTTGAGATGAAGTCTGTAGAATCATAACAATAGGTTCCATAACAAGGGGCAAAAAATAAAAAAATAAGTGAGCAACAAAAAAGATTTTACTTGCTTTACTCTGTTGTGCAATGCATTACTGGAAAAGCACTAAACATTAGGCTCCCAAATCCCATAACTTCATTGTTGAGTGTTTACTTGAGTAGGGGCTGCTTTCCTCATCATGGGGCCTAAATACAGCTACATTTAGGGCACATTTCTGGAAGCAGGCAAAGTTAAATGATTTCAGCACCTAATTTGAAATACCTACTATCCAGAATTTCTGAGCCCTTAGTTTGTAAAAGTACTTTGTGGATATTATAGGAAAATATCATAGATGCTAAACTATAAAGCACCTAGTTGTGTGTTATTACAGATAATGTACATGAAATGCAGAGTGCTAAACTGTTAGTGATAATGGAACAATCTTCTCTGACATTCTTTTAGTTACGTTACAGTTTTTTGTTATGTCAAAGCTATGTACTAGTGTGCCCAGATGGAAGCTGATAGGGGTTGTTTTGCTGTATGAATTTACACAAACATGGCTGAGGAGTGGGAATAATAAAAATAGCAGAATGCATTCATCAGTTTCATAAAACAAAATCCACTGAAAATGCATACATTGAAGGAAGAACTAAACTTAATCATAACTTATTTTATGGCAAAAAAGGTCAGACTTTAAAGTGTTAAAGTGTTTTATAAGTGAATGCATAAGTAGCTACATGGACATCTACCTATACCTGTCCAGGATCTAATTGTACTATATTTATATAAAAACAATATAAATGTTTTAGGAAGAATTCAGAAGTATATTCATTTTCTATTATTTTCATTTTTATCTTTCCATAAAAATGTGTACAAGATGGGTTGATGACTTGCAGAAGCTTGACATTCTCAGATTGCAGATTGCTTCTTTCAGGGTGCATGAGTTCATCTGATGATGACTGCTCAAGTCCAGTGCTGTCGAAGTCATTCAGAAACAGGCCATGTCATAATAGCTATGAGAAAGTATCTTATTTTCCATGATAACTTTGCAGCATGGGAAGTAGATAAGTAAAAATTACAATAGCTAAGGTCCAAAGAATGGTGGGTGTTACTTCATGTAACCACTGAAGTTCATGCTGTGGGTTACACCGTAAGAGGCAATACTCTTTGTAGAAAGCTCTATATCACCTCAGTTTCTTAATTAAGTGAAATCTGCTGTCTTTGAACTTACTAATATTCCTAACTTGGACAAAGTGTGAATTCTGCCAGAACAATGTCAATCTTGCTGATCCAAAATAAAGGTTTTTAAACTCCTTTTAATGGAGTAATGACTTGTGCTGGTGCATCCCCCACCCCTTTGCCTTGTATCTGGGCTGCTCTAAGTTGCCTGACAAGATTTGGCCTCCAAAGGGTTTGGCAGTTGAGAGCCTCTCAGCTGTACCAAGCACTCTTGTGTAGCCCAGTAGGAGAATGGCATTGAGTGTGTCAGGGACCCGATTGCTTAAACAAGGTACAGAACTAATCAGTTATCTCCAGACAATCCTAGCAGTGGTACTGTTAAAACGTGAGAAATCACCTGCTTGGACTGTGGAAGCTCACTGATGCCTAAAGTCAGTCATGTCCCAGTCCTATAAACGGTGGTCCCAAGTGAGACCCTTTGAGCTCTCCTGGACCACAGTGGGCTGCAACCAGAACCTCCCTCTGACTGAGATACCTCTTGGAGTCTGTGAACCCTCAAGTTCACGATCAACTCAGAGGCTTGACTGTGCATCCATTGAGTGACACAAAGCATTTGATGTATTTGAATTCCAGGCGGATATTTAATAAGTACTTTTGTACATATCTCTTTTTCTCTAGTCTCTTTATGTGTCTCTATCTCTACACCTATATGTGTGTGTGATTAAGGAATCTGAGTAAGTTTAAGGTGATTATGTTGCTGAGTTTTATATGATTTGATACTGTGATTTATCTCAATATCTTTAGTGAATTTAATTGCTATTATATTAGATTGTTGCCATCCTAAAGTTACACCAAGCACACCATATACCACTACACCAGAATCCCCAATATGCTGTTCCTTTAGTCATAAACTGTTGACCAAGTCTGGGACTAGGAGTGGATTCAACCGTACCTAAACTCCTCTCTGAGAAGGAGTTTAGAAAGCAAGGGAGTCCACTCTGAACCTTGTGACTCAATGGGAGGGCATTTCTTTACTTTCCTTACCTAACTATAGTCATAAACCGTTGACCAAGTCTGGGGCTAGGAGTGGCTTTCGGTCCACTCTGAACCTCATGACTCAACAGGAGGGTCTCCCCTACTTTCTCTCTTCAATATACACATGAACTTGATTTGATACATGAGTAAATAATTCCAATCTATTTGTAATCTGGTTTCTCTTTATATACCTTTCCCATCTTGAATAATTGAGTGGACCTTGCCATCGAATTCTGTTGTCAAGCTTTTTACAAATTTATATGAAAATCGTTTGCTTTCTGATATCTTTAGTGGTGATTCTTTAAACAGCATAAACTATTCATTCGCAACATGACTAGGAAGGTTGGGGTATGTGTGCAAAATATGTTTCTAAGGAAAAGATTAAGGCAGGAAATGTAGTTTCTTTCCTTGTGTGTATCCAAGAGCAGAGACTAGACAAGTAGAAAAATTACAGCAGACAAGACTCCTTCCACTGTGAAGTGTAGCAGGTCCAGTCACTATAAACAGTCATTTTAGAAAGTTACCATAAAAGCATCTTCTGTCTCAGTTTGCTTCACTGAAATCAGGTTTATGTAATGTTTCAGTCCTTCATCCTCATTGGGCCTGAAGTCACGACTGTAACCATCACCTCCTGGGTATCTAATATTTCTCATCTGTTTTTTCCTTACTATTTGTTACACAGCTGTGTGGCAGTGTGTTCTCCTTGATACTGACTTGAATTCTGATATTTTAATTTAAAGCTCTTCAGAATGCTTTGCAGTATTATAATAACCTATTTCATGATACTTTGTAAACTTTATCAACAAACATCTACTGATTTCTCTTTTGATTCCTATGTTCTTGAGCTGTCCTTTTTTGCCTATAACAGTTTAGAAATGTTTAACAAGGCTTCTCTGAAAAGAAACTAGTTATGTGAATTTACATTTCATTTAAATATTTAAATTGTTTTATACATTCAGATTTAAAAAAACTGTGCCTTGGTTTTGTTTGATGCTCTTGTATATGTATGTATGTTACATACATGGATGTTTGTACATCTTAGACTGCTTCACCTGAATTTAAGAAGCTAGGTTTGTAGGAGTGTCATGCAATTTTCATAATTATTAGATCAGTGCAGCTTTGGAGAGTTTTATGATAAACACAGTCTTTTTGGTTCTTATCACAAACAGTGCAGCTGATGTTGGAATAGTATATGTATGCCTGAGCTATGTTTTGTTTTTATCAGTCTAAATACATCAAGAGAAAGAGTTTGAATGTGTATTAGGAGAAGCACAGATGGGAATTAGCAAACAAGTGTTCAGAGAAATATCATAGTGTTTTCTAGGTATAGATTCTTCTATCCAGTCGAAATCTCCCTGGTCCAGTTCTCTTGCCCCATAGCATAATGATCAGAACAGTCATGCAGACTGAAAGGGCTTTTAAACTAGAAAGGAACAGAGTGGTGTGTTCAGAAGTTGCATCTCTAGCCTCCAGATCTGTCACTGAACTCACCTGGGATGAACTGGATGCCAAACAGCAAAAGCTTTGTTAACTACACAGAACTCAATAGTTGTGCCGTGCTTTAAGGAAGCTAAGAATCAGCTATCAAAGGGCTGTCTTGAGAAGTGAATCAATAGAAAGCATTCTGCTTGCCAAGTATTTATTCTTAGCAAACAAGATTGCTTTGATGGCAGGGTTGTTTACATTGCCACTCATTAAATAACTGTATATGTGATTTTGCTTTTATGCCTTTGTTGAACATTTAGATGTGCAAAATTAACCATGAGCTGAGACTTTACTCTTCTGCGACGATTTGTCTGGTGATGAATAAGTTTGCCAATGAAATCTAAAAGTCTGATGGAGGGACTAAAGGGAGATTTTTCTTGGCTAGAACAATTTACATGTATGCTTACCTTTTACAGTACTCAGCTGCTCATAGTGATAAGGGAAGTCTAGATGATGCTTTCCTGTGTTCGGTTTTTTTCAGCTTGTTGCCTTGTCATAGGAAAACACACCTATCTCAATGTATGGTTTTATTTTAAAAGCTCACAGTAAAATGATATTAAAGCGTATGGAATGTGCATATGCTGTCAGCACATTCTATGATGAACAGAGCTGTCCACTTTAACAGAACTGATAACGTTCTAAAAATATTCAATACATTCTTCAGAGTGCCAGAAAGGTCATGGTTACTATAAAGTTGTTTTAAATACATGTACCAAGGACAAAATTCCTGAGTAAAAAATTTTTGAACAGTCTTGAAAACAGCTATCTTGTTTCAGGAGTATATAATTATTTTGGGTCAAAACACTTAAGCGTGTGAGTAAACACTTCATATGCTTGGTATTAGGTGAATGTAAGATTAAGGAACACTATAGAATTGTTTGACATAGTGTGCCCAGAGACCATTGGCTAAATCACCAGATGGATATTTGCATGAATTCTTACCCAGTTTATACACAGAATTTTCAGTGATTTGCAGGTGCAGCAGTGAACATTTCCTGTGTCAGTTGAGGCTTTCTTGCTAAAACCAATCCATTGCTTGTAAATTGCAGCTACCTAGCTGGGTTGGAGGGAGCGAAGAAGAGGATGCTATTATAGAATCATTATATCTGCACTAAAAGGCATGTGAAGGCTATGTGATGCATTCTTTCTTCTCTGAGGGAGTATTTCCAATGCAGTCTGTTTTCCCAGTGTTGTATTCTGTTAGTTCAAAATGCCACATACAAAGCAGATTTATGCTGTAAAAGGGGAAGAAGGTAACAAACTTAATGACAACAACATTGAGATGAAAATCCATTTTTGATCAAAGATAGACAGACAGAAATCAACAAAATACCCAATGGAGGCAAGCAGTAATATGAAGTTAAAAAATTTGAGGTTAATATACCTCCAGGCAGTAGCCCACATATGGATTTTGAAGATTGGCAGGCCCAAATGTTGCTGCTCATCATAGTCACTACCAGAGATAATGTCAGAATTCTGTAACAGGCACTGGATAGGAAAAAAGTCCTAGAAAGCAGATAAAAGAAATTGAAAATTGCTTTACAATTTCAAAAGCTGTATTCTACACTACAAAAATAAAACCATTTTTCACACAGGTACTAGTAATGTGCTGCTGCAGTATCAAGTTTTAGAGATGATAGAATGGTTAAAAGAAGATATGTTTAGGACAGACACCAAAGGGATATACTTTTTTTCCTTTATTTTAATCTATTAATTGGTTTAATATGCTGCCTAGCTCTCTAGTCATTTTATACTCTGTTTTGTTTAAGAAGGAGAAAAAGAAAGATTTGAAAGAAATTTTGCTAAGAGATGGCTCTGAAATGATCTTGTTCTCAACATTAGATAATGGATTCAGCTTTCTGGTTATGGCATTCCTTGGCACCATCTTTTCTTAACA
>NW_010560979.1:60869-74581 GCF_000687285.1 Phaethon lepturus | reverse complement strand
TCTTTCCCTGTTCAAAACAAGCTTAACAAGAATCTTGTTGGATCTTTTCCTCAGGATGCCCAGGTAGCAAATGAGGCCAAAGTTACCTTTTTCATTTGTTCTTTCCTAGAAATTTTCACTCTTTTTTCCCCCCAAGATATAGATATTGGAACAGTAACATCTTCATCTTTCTTTGTTTTTAATTCTTGCTATATTACTTTAAAGAGTAGTACAATGCTGTACTTTAAATTCAATGGAAGCCTAGGTGAGTACAGAATGAGTTACAAGGTCATTAAGAGACATTTGACGTCATGTTTTACTAGCATCAATTTAGTTTCCTAATGCTTGTCTGTCTTAGCAGACTAGTGACAAGACCACTTAGTTTATAGTCTTGGTTTACCTAACTAAGCATCCCTGTCTAGTGTGCCATCCTCTGAACAGCAGGATGGTGATATCTGTGCAACTGGTACCCCAGTCAGTATTTTGATCTTGGTCCTGAATTGCACTTCAGGTAGGTTCAAGCAAATAAACACTTGCATGAAACACCTTACATTAGTGGACTATTGATCAAGACTGCCTAGCTCTGATTTCTCTGAAATTTGAGAAGCTGCTTTATCTAGTGTTTTGACTGCAATCTGGAGACAGGAATTTTTTAAAAGCTTCCCTGATTTTTCAACTTGTACTCCATCCTGGCATTTTAAAGCCCAAACTTCTTGAACATTAGTGCTTCTTCCATATTTTTTCTCCCCTTTGGATGGTTGTTGAGTTACAAAATGGGTACATCAAAATGCTTTCTGTAAAACGTACTTATTTCTGAGTTTTTCCATGGGCCATTCACAGGGATGTGAAAGGGTTTTTAATGAGATTATAAATAATTTAAATATTGTAAATATTCTGTATATTTTCCACTGTCTGGATATACTTGGAACTTTAAAGAATGACAAAATTTACTTTTTTATTTTCTGTTTGTTATTCATTTAATCTGATACAAGTTTTACATCTTAATTATACATCTGTTATGATACAAAAAGAATGGAAAGAAGATGTAAACCAGTAAAACTTCTTAAAAAATCTGTATCAGGTTGTTTTCCTTTGGTCTATGTCAAATCTCAAACAGCAATCTTTAATTCTGCTAGATTTGCATGTGGATAATACTGACATTTTCTTTGTATACCTAGAAAAGACAGATCTCTGTCCCCTGAGGCAAAGCTGGGATGCGGATGATTGCTTGTATTCCAGTTCTCAATTTTTTTAAGCTTGCTTTTCTCATTACAGTCTCCTAGCAGCTGTTTTGTTCCCATCAGGAGTAAACTCTAAATCCATCAAATTCCATGAAGTTGGTGCTGGTTTTAGCATCCATTATCAAGGAAAAGCTGGTAATACCTTCAGGACTAAACCCTCTGCTGTAATGGGTGTTTTTCAGCAAATGTTTGATACTTCCTGCGGTATCTGCTTCCCTGTGAATTACTTGCAACAACTAGGAATATTGTCTCATCTAGGTAAGCCATGTTCACTTATTAAAATAAAAATATCCATGAGGAATAATATGCATGTGAGATACTAGAGTACCACAGAAAGGTTTATAACTATAAAAGACCTGATACATATGTTGTCCATCAAGGTGAAAGTAGAATGGATTCAGTCCTAGCAGCATCTTTTTTGAGAGACTGCATTTCTTTCCTGAAGAAAGAATTCTGAAGGCTGCTGAAGCCCATAGATCTTCTTATCCCTTAAATATCTCTGCCAAGCATTTAAATATTTGAGAAAATCTTTCTCTCTATTAAATGACCCTCTCAAGCTCCACAGTTGCCCTCAGTTCTATGAGAAATATTATAGATGTAATTTTTGCATGCACCACCTGAACTTGGAAAAAAGAAAACCACAGCAAAAGGATCTTTCTGTCTTTTTAATGATAATGTTTGTCCTAGTAACACATAAGGCAACTGCAATAGCAAGATGTGAGTTCCTGACTGAAAACTGAACTGCTAAAGGAATTCATCAGTCTTGTGCTATATGTACATGATGTACATAACCTCATGAAAGGTTAAACAATAAATTAAAATTCTTGTTGAGTGCAAAGCTCTGAGAACAGCCATGAGCAAAAGCAGTGTGTCATGATATCGAGACCCAAACTGCTTGGGCCACCAGTTACTACTAGGAGTGCCAATAGCCTGTCTGCCAGGGAACTATAGCCCTGGCTTCTTCCACCAGGAACTGGCCCAGGCAAGGGATACTTAGAAACATTTGACATCTGGTGAATGAATCCTAGACCAGCAGAGTAGTGAACATACGAAAGGGAGAAAATCATCCAGGACCAGGAGTGTCCTGTTCTGAAAGGTTTTTGGTAAAATATTTTACAGTGTAATAAATACATTTGTAGGATGCTTTTTTCAAGCCTATGATATATAAAAAAACCCCACGTTATTTTCAAAAGTTATATAGAATAGGCTTCAGAAGCCTAGGAGACTTTAAATCACTGCCAAAAGTTACTTTTTGAAAACTCCAAGGAAAATCAACTTTTTGTTGTGTAATGTTGAGGGAGGGGTTTATGTAGGACCAAGATCCCAGACCTTTTACATTAACTCTCACTAAAAGCATATAGGTGAACCCTAGCACACCCAACAGGGCTTTTATTTTTCTACTAGGATCAAATGTCTGACCAACAGATCTAGAAAGAGGTAAATACTGTTACAACCCTAGAAATTGCCTCATCTAAGATAATTGCGTTTCTGTAAATATTATGAAAGAGATTTCTACTTGTTTAACAGCTTGCTTTTTTCTTCCCTGCTTATCAATGAGTCTTGAGACCTGAAAAACATGGTGCAGGTATGAAATACAGTAATAGAACTGTAATTTTAGCAGAAGTATTAATGTTAAATACAGATAAATTGGGCAAACCATTCTCTTTAAACATATTTAATCTAATTAATTAAAATACTTGCAGATAAAATCTGTAGTAGCACTGGTGCTGTTTCCTTTCTCTTCCATTCTTTCAAAAGAAGAAAATTTGTTCAATGATGTTGCTTCTGGCTAATTTATTACCACAATCTGTTTTGCCAAAGCATTCTGCCCTTCATTCCTGATATATGTTCCTTATTAGTACACTGTAGTGGAGTTTTACTGAAAATTCTAATATGGCTGCTCATATAGCACCTGTCACTTGGAATTCAGCAATATAAACCCTACAGATTCTGATGGAAACTTAAACAGAATACAAATTTGCCAGTGTAACAGGCATCTTTAATAATCTGTAGAGGTTGTAAGTTTTCAATGTTACCAACATGTCTTTCAGCCTTTTAATAGAAAAGAGACTTTGCTGTAGGAAATCAGATGCAGGTTGAAATTGAAATATTTCCCTAGAATGTAGCCTCTCATTTTAAAATACATTACGCCTTTATTCACCAAATAGTCTTGATTTTTCCCACTCATTCTAATACTAAAAACCTGTAAAATTTAAGTTTCTTTTAATTTTATCAGTGTGACTCAAATTTAACTCAGTCTTGACCACTGTGGCTCCTAAATCATAAAGTAATTGATTATACCTCCTGTAAAATGAACTGAGAAAAGTGTGCTTGTTTTGGTTGGTGTAGAGTTAATTTTCTTCATGATAGCTAGTCTGGGGCTATGTTTTGGATTTGTGCTGAAAATAGTGTTGATGATACAGAAATGTTTTTGTTATTGCTGAGCAGTGTTAACATACAGGCAAGGCCTCTTCTGCTTCTCACACCACCCCACCAGTGAGTAGGCTGGGGGTGCACAAGAAGTTGGGAGGGGACACAGCTGGGACAGCTGACTCAGGCTGGCCAAAGGGATATTCCATATCATATGACATCATGCATTACATACAAATCTGGGGGAAGAAGTAGCAAGTGGGGGATGTTCGGAGTTATGGCATTTGTCTTCCCACGTAACCGTTATGCATGATGGAGACCTGCTTTCCTGGAGATGGCTGAACACCTGCCTGCCAAGGGGAAGTGGTGAACAAATTCCTTATTTTGCTTTGCTTGCATGAGTGGCTTTTGCTTTACCTATTAAACTCACTTTATCTCAACCCATGAGTTTTCTCACTCTTCTGGTTCTCTCCCCCATCCCACTGCGGGGGAGTGAGCAAGCGGCTGTGTGGTGCTTAGTTGATGGCTGGGGTTAAACCATGACAGAAAGTTTGCCATTTTATGAGCTCTCTGCCTGTGCAAGACATCTTGTTTAGAACATTTAGTAAGCTCCACTCTAATCAAATTTAGCATTTGAAACCTGGACTAGCTGTTAATGGTCCAAAAATAGACCAGTCCTTCTGGAGTACATTTGCCTACAAAATGCTATCTATTGATGTTTTCTTGAAGCAACTGCTTGTCTTTGTCTATCAGGAATATCAGATGTCAGTTTAGGAGGAATAATTATAAGAAAGCTTGCATTTCTAAAATTACAGTGTTAATCCTGTAAATTAACTGCCAATCTATACATGCTAAACGTGTGCCAAATAAGCTTTAATAGGATATATACAAATTCCCAGAATGCAAATCTAAAACTGTCAGATTGCTGATGTTATTTCAAACCTTCTTCCTTTTCTTTTGTAATTTTGAGTCAAGGAGAAACAGCTCTTTTTTTTACTTTGCAAATCAGTACAGTCTCAAGGGGCATATGGAGGGATGGAATACAGCTGGCATTTACATGGCACCACAGTGAAGCATCTTTTCTGTGCCAGTGTGTTATGTAAGTGATGTCTAAGAAATAATGAAGCAGAGAGAGGGTGACATTAAAGGGGAAAGCATGTCCTGTAGGTTTATGAAATGCAGATAGTATTGTAGAAAGAGAATACGGACTGATTATGTCCCAATATTGTAAACCAAGTAGGATTCTAATTTAACAAGTGTTGTTTAATATGAAATTCCTAAGGTACAAAGCATGCATAGAAGTGAAGTGCCTCTCTATGGTAAAGCCATTTAGAATTTTTTATTGAATATAAGTATCTTATGATTCAATTCAACCTGAGACATATTCATTTTTTTCCCCTCCATGAACAGCTGAGATATTACATTTGATACTCTGGAATTAAAAGGACAGCTGGTAAAATGTTTTAAGCCACCAGAATTCTGTCAGTTTTCACAAAGTTGTAGTAGTTGAGGGTACAGCTCAAAATGTCTTGGCTCAGACTCAGACTCTCAGTCTCCCAGCAAACTTGAAATGATGAATGAATCTCCTTTTGTGGTAGTATATTTTCTAGAATCTGTTTTAAGTGGCAGGTAGGAGCATATCAGACTCACTTGTCCTGACTTTGCTCTGACATATGCAAAGTCATACATCTGAGATGTTCTGTGTCTAAACTAATAGGGTGAACCATAAAGTTATTCTCAAAGCAACATATATTGATTATAGACTACAAACACCTCAGTTTAACTTCTAGAAGCCATGATTCTTGACTGTGAAGCCCTGCTGAATGTCTGGATATGAGGCTGTCCCTCCCACAATTTACAACCAGGCATACTGTTTTTAAGGGTAGCATGTATTCAGACCTTATCTGCACATTCAAGCCTTGAGAGGTATACCAAGTAGCAGAAATCCCACTGTTTCCTATTCCTGTTTTCCCAGTCATTCTGTATTCTGCTTTTCTCTGCCATACAAGCCACTGCTTGTTATTAGCTTTGCAAAGGAATTTAGATCATTCTCAGAAAACTATGGAGAAAACTGAATGGCTTTGGAATATGTTTCCAAGTATAAAACTACAGTGGAAGGACAGATAGTACAGCAACATATAACCTCTCAGTCAGCCCTGAACAGCATGTGAATTGGAACTGAAATGGTAATTTCATAGTTTAATTCTTTGCAAACATAATATATCTAAAAGATAGCCCAGATAATGATAATCTGGCATAAAAAACTTGACCTGGGTATCTGTAGACTAGTCCTTCATGAATGCAATCTTTTTACGGTCATCTATGTCTGTAAATTCTTGTTCTCAGGAGTTTTTTTAAGTTAGTAGAACATATAGGGCTGGAGAATGTCTTTTCTTGGATCATTACTATGTAATATTATTTAATCTTCTGGACTCTTACTGTCGTGAAGAATTCTTATTCCTGCCCTTGTACCTACCTAGCATCTCAGCTTGTAAATTGCAATACCAATATATGGCTGTGTTAGTGTTGTATGGATGCCAGATTTACCAAGCTACTTAATAACAGCTGTAAAGAAAAAGATCAGGCTGAACAGACTACAACTTTCTCTGAAAACCTTGTTAAACTTTCCACTGTTAAACTCTTTCTATTGTAAACTTCCTCTAAGGTCAGGTTTTGAAGCATAAGGAGTCGTTTCATTACTAAAATTTCCAGTAAAAAGTTAAGTCTCGGAAAACTGATGGTAGTTGTTCTTGAAAGCTGTAAAAATTTTTTCGTAGTGGTACTTATCTTAAAATAGTCATAAATTAAAATCTATCTTTTGTGATTTAAACTTGGATGTCAAGTTTTTTGAACAGCTCTCTTTTGAACAGTTATATCTTACCAATTTTGATTTGAATAGTCTTTGCTGTGACCATTACTGGAAGACTTATGGGTTACTCAAGTCTTGGAGTTTGAAAACTTCTATTTTAAATGAACACAGTTCATACAAATTAAAATAGGCAAAGCTCAAGCTGTAATTGTTTATGCAGTCTATCAGTTTACCAAAACTAAAAATGGGACATGTGAATGATGTGATTTAATCTGCACAATATAGGCGTTCAGTTGTTTTGAACATAACAACCAGGACAGTCAGCATCTTGTATAAAGTGGTATGCAAATAAATGAAAAAAATATATGCACATTAAAGGCTTAATTCTTTCTTACTTTAAATACAGGTCAGATTTGAACCTATATTGTTCTGATGTATGTTTCATGTTGAGATAAACCTTTCTCATAATCCTATTTTAAAAAGACTTCAGAAAAAAGATAAATGGTTAATAATACATGCTAATTAACATTTTTGTCTCCATATCAATTAGAAAAACACCTTTGAATGTTGGCAGTTTTCTTTATCTTTTTAGAAGATATTGTCTCTTTGTAATAATGTATAGCTGAATCCTTTAATAAGCATGTACTTTTATATATAAATATTTCTAATTCCTGCTTTCAACCAGCACTTAAATTGCTTTTATGTAAATATTGCCACTTATTTTGCATGTAGTTGCACAGTTTTCAGTCCTTTCAAAATACAGCCTCCATTTAAAAATGTCCACTAGAAGGCAAATTCCATTTTATACTTCAGAAAGTTGTGTGAGTTAAAATCATGAAATGTTCTATATTTATAGCAACATAATAATTACTATTCTCTTTTGAGATCTAATTTGTTGAAATTTAAATATACTGCTAATGTACCCTCTTAACATTGCTGTTTCTGATACATTTGTAATCTAGAAGACTGAACCTCTGTGACTTTTGAAATACCATAAAGCATCTTTTATGCTTTTCTTAAAACATACAAAGACTTTTTAAAATATGAAAATTTCAGTGCTTGATTGGGAACATCTGGAGTTTTCACATAGATTTAAAAATTAGAAGGTCCCGTCTTTCATCCCAACCCCAGCTGTATGTTTTTGCCTCCTTTCTTGCTGGTTCCAGTGCTCATCACACTCTGCTGGAACTGCCTGGTTTCACCGAGGTCTAGAGTTTACAAAAAGAGTACCAAAATGTGCAACAGAGAGTAAAGGAGATGCAGGAATACAGCAGCCAACAGTTAGGATCTGAAATAGCCTGTGATTTGGGGGAGATTTTTACCTGCACAAGCACAGAAGCATGGTTAAGAAAAAAAAGTATTCTGGGGAAAAAAAACAGCCAAAGCCACACTGAAAGAGACAACTGCCCTTCATATGTTTCACAGAACTCATATATCTTCCTTCATATATCTCTGTATATCCATATCTCTGTGAACAGTTTGTGCAAACAAGTTTGTGTCTCATGACTAAATAGCCATGTGGGGATCCTATGTAGCATCTTAACACAATTGCGGTTACTGTACTTATGGATATATCTGCACAGCAATCCCACTCTTCATTTTTGCTGTCCATGGGATAAGTAGGTAAAAGCATAGCCTTTTTCTCTGCTATTTCTGATTAAGCACAGCTATACAGTTAGGGAAATTCAGGTTCTTAACAGTGAAGAGTACAGAATGATTTTTTTTTTTAATAAATCCTAACTCTGAGCCACAGAAATATTTTTTGTGCCATTCTTAAACTACAATCTAATTTAACTGCAACTGCAATTTAAATGCAGTTGCATTTTAAATGTTGAATTTAAAGAATTAATAATTAATTTATTAAATTTTAAAAAATAATTAAAACTAATTGTTTCAAAACAAATCATTTTAAATGCAACTGCATTTTTAACAGATTCTTAAAAAATCCTAAATCAACCCAAAGACACTAGAGCTGCTGAACTTTTTATACATGGGTTTGTACTTTGAAAGCCCTAAGAATCCTTGCAAGGCCTATCTTTCAAGAGTAAATAAGCACTCCTCACTCAATGATTCTCTGTACCATGTTGCACACTATTTGCCACATAATAAAACTTTGCTTTTACATCAAACTTAAATTGTAAGTAATTGTTCTCTCTGTCTTCTAAATAACAGGATATATGGTATCCAGCAGAATACACGGGTTGCTATATGTCTCACTGTTCTGCTGTTGTCACACAGTATTGAGTTCTTGGGACTCCCACTATCAGTATGAAACTTCAATTCTGATACATGACATCAATGATTTCAAACAGGTACTGTATTTCCATTGTCCAGGAACTGACACCTGTTGAAAAGGTTTAATTTACATGTACAGGTATGCCATTTAAGTACATTTTTACTATAAATGTCCAACCTACCTTTGGACATGTGAAAGAAATGTCTACCAAGAAACAGGTCAAAACAAAGTTTCTTACAAGACGGTTTGTCCAAATGCGTGTTAAAAGATTGGAAGATTTTTTTAGTTCAGTCCTATGTGCTGTACAATCTTGCCTATATACAGCATTAATTCAAAATATGTTATCCACTTGTTCCCTGTAATTGTTCTAGGATACTTGGTTTTGGAAAAGTGCTGAATATTGCAGCAGCTTGAGAATATATGAACGTATACCCAGCCTGAAGACACGTCAAGTACTGATTCTGATCAAATAACTTTTAATTTGCCAATTAATCAGTAATGGAGAAAATAAAATGAGGGAATCTGTGTTTCTAACCCTCTACTGCAACTTTTGGACAGCATTCTTGAATTTAGTTTGAAATGAAATCTTACTGGAAGAATACTTTCTTGTGTGAGTTCATAAATTACATTTTTACACTGTCTTTTAAAACACAGTTTGTCAGGTGTTTTCTACTCATCTTTCCACAGATCATTAACATGTGGAGTAAGATAAGTCCTCCTTTCCTCATCTTTGTTTTTCTTTCCTCTACTCCAGCTCCCCTTCTTTGATGTGACCCACTATCTGATTAACTTTTGAGTTAACTTTTAGGATCATGTGGAATGTTGCTTTTGTAAAGTTCTTGGGATATTAATGAAAGCTTTCTGCAATCTGCGGAACTCCAGGTACACTTTGAAATGTTTTTATATCTTGTTTTTCTTTTGAATACTCATGACTGACTTTTGGCATTGATGAGAGGAAATACACTTTATAGGTTTCTAGATCCCATGTGTCTCAATCGCACTTTCTGGAAAAAATGACAACACAGATTGAATGGAAGGCTATAATTCAGCTTTGGTTTTCTGCTGACGACATAAACCACAAGAGCTTGTTGGTTTATGATCAGCAGCAACTACAATACACAGAGACTGAATTACTGCCTGTGTATTTGATTAGAAATAAAGTGGTGTTGCCCACTACCCCCCAAAAAAAATGTACTTTCCTATTTAGTTGTAAACAGGTAAATCAAGACTACTTAAGGTGTAAGAAATGAGTTGCACAAAAATAAAATGGCTGACCAGTTTTCAGAAGTCTGTGACACACTCACTAAAACAAATGTATGTCTATTTTAGACAGAAAAATATTGAAATAGTATTTAATAAATTTTGTTTTGGCACCTTCTTTCCCTCTTCTCTCTCTTCAGCTAGAAGAGACATTTCAAAAAAGGAATTCTGTTATAACTGACTGGCACTGTATATACCTGGTGCTGAACTATCCTTCCTCTCTATTTTCTTGAGAAAATTAGTGATATCACAACACCAACTAAAATTGGAGCCATCTCTGTTACTGGATAAAGTGACATAATATGGCGTCTCCTTGGGAATACCTTCTTTTCCAAGTTCTTGCAACTCTTCTGGGGCTTAGTGCTCCTGCATGGATTTCTGAACCACTAGGTAGGAAATAAATGACATTTGCCAAATACAACCAAATTCTTAAACCAGTCATCTTTTATACATCCTGGCAGCAGTGAGGGAAAAAAAATCTTGTTTTGATTGGATCTCATTATCTTCAACTTAGAGAGGTGACAAATATGCAACAGGTTTAGCAGAGTAATAAATTCATCTCTTAGTAGAATTTTGGTGGAAAAACGAATGTTATGTGATTAATGCAGCTTATCTATTAATTTCTGTCAGTATAATATGACTGTTAGTATAGTCCCTATTTGTGCTTGAAAATGTTGTTTTTCATCATTATTTGTATAACAACACTGTAACAAATCCTTTGAATGTTCCTCCATTATATGTCTATTAGATATATTATGTGCTATATGCTAGAGTGCTTGTTTGCCATTAGTCCCTAAGTCACTAGCTACCAAACAGGCAATGAAGCTTGTAAGGGAATATACTCTGTTGTCACCTGATATATGTGTTAAAGGAACTGAGCATCTCAGTAACCAGAATACAGGCTTACCACATGCATGATTAGTAATGTCAGGTTGTTAGCCAGCTGCTTTGAACCCTGTCTCAAATAAATAAATGGAAATAATGCATTTATTTATAACATGTAAAATAAAACATGATTAAAAAATTAAGACAATTGAAGAAATTCTAAAAAAAACTACTTTTGCCACTTATTTACTTAAGTTATATCTGTATCACTCTTTTTACTCCTTTTGTCAAGCTGACTTTTCTGCAGAATTCAGACACTTAATCACGTATTCTGTCATTTTGCCCACCTAGTCTGCATTCATTAGAGGAGGGCACCTCCTAGAGGAACACTTTGGCTTTTATAGTTAATGATTTTTTGGGATTCCTCCAGGAAGTCTGGATTTAATTTTTTTCCTCCAAATTTATTTATTTATTATTCAGGTAATAGTCTGGAAATTTATATCAACTAAAATAAGCACTCTTTCACGGCTTAGGTGGTGCAGTTTGCTAGACAAGTCGTCATCTCAGGAATCTGACTGATCATTTATCATTTGCCTCAAAGAGCAGTAGTATCTTCCCCGCATCCCCTGATGAGTCATGGTGAAGGGTCTCACACAGCTTTATATTTTATATCAACTGTTACATTAACAGATGTAATTGAGGGAAACACTTAAATGGATTAATGCATATAGATCACTCTTCACTGAAGCTAGACGTGCAGTATTCAACAATTTTCTGAGGCAACCGCAAGCTTTAAGTGCTTTACCCTCAGAGACCTTTCTTTTAGGCATTTTAACACCTGTAAACCACAGCCATGAGGAACATACTGTGCAAGTTACTATAAAAAACATCAGTAAGAAGGATAACAATCTAAATGGAAATTAATATCTTCTTGGATACAGATAGAAAGACATGCTTAATGAAACAGTGTTATAGCTCTTCAGCACTAGGATAGGAAGTTCTGCTAAACAGAAGCTGCTGACAATCATGTCATAGAGAAGAAGTTTTAGGGAGTATCATGAGGTGGCTTATTTTTATGGTTGGTTTGTTTGGGGTTTTTTTTTTTTTACACAAAATGAGGGACAGCAAAGTAGAAAGCATCAAAGTGGTCTTTTAAAAATTTAAAAGTGGAGATGGAGGCAAGTATATGTTGTGATGAGGGGAAGAAGTCAGTACCTCAATATGAAATGAATGACAACAGAGTGCAAGTCAAGCAGAGAAAGGGAGCTAGTAGACGTATGCAAAGACAGCTAAAATGGTCAAAGTAGCAAAGCATTAAAACAATCTCTGTAGCATGAGAGTGGGACAAGATTGCATTTTTCAAGAGGCCAGAGAAAAGGATATTGCTGTAATTCATATGAAAAATGTTGAACATCTGAATGGGACTATTGCTTGTTTTAATTGAAAGGAAAGGCCATATCTTAAAAATGTTATGCAGAAAACATAGCCTAGATGTTCTAATGACAGAGCACATTGTGTTTTTATAATTGAAAAGAGAGGTAGTGGGGAAAAGAAGTGAGCTTGAGCAGCAGAGAGAGGTATAGATGCCTTAAAAGGTTTTGTTTATTTACACCAGGGCGGATATAAGCCAGTGAAGACGGGGAAAAATGTGCATAGTTGTAACAGCACCACATAACAGGCTGTGCTTGAAGAAGACCCTTCAGTTCCAGGCTGCCACTCCTTCATGAAATTTACACATGATAACAGGCACATTAAAACATGTTTTTAGCATTATATAAACTAATGATGTGAGCAGACTTGTAGACTAACCAAAAACATTACATGAAAAAGATAATAGAAAAATTTGAATGTATCTGTGTAGGAGAGAGAGGGGTACATGTTCTCTGTCACCTGCAGATGAGTCAGGCGGTGTCACCTGAGTACTTGCCAATTTTCCCTGGAGTAAAAAAGCTGTTTCACTCTTTCTGAGATTTCAAGTAAGAATACATGCAATGCTAATTTAAGGTCATGCTTACCAAAATAACAAACATTGCTTAAACTGGAGGTTTTCCCATCTTTCCTTTTTCTGTAAAAGTTGAGTTATTTTAATGTATTTGGAGCACCAGTGTGGTGCTACACTACCACTATCGCTACCCAGCAAGTGGTGATATGTTTTCTGCTTGTGTTAATGTCATACTGAAGAAATAAGGAACAGACTTTATGATAAGAATGCTTAGAAATTCTATGGTTGTCATTCAGGAATTAAGTCAGTAAAATCACACTTTCCCCAACACCCACCCATAACGTGCAACCTGATGGAAGTTATTCTTAAATTAAAGTACTCAAAAGAATACTAAAAATTTGAGAAAGCATTATCTGGTTACCAATGAACTGTGTCACTCTCTTGCAAAAGAACACAACAATTCAGGACTATTACATATGTAAGAGACATAACTTGCGAAATAATAGAATCATAGACTCACAGAATCATTTAGGCTGGAAAAAACCTTTAAGATCATCAGGTCCAACTGTTAACCTAGCACTGCTAAGTCCACCACTAAACCATGTCCCTAAGCACCACATCTACACATCTTTCCAATCCCTCCAGGGATGGTCACTCAACCACTTCCCTGGGCAGCCTGTTCCAATGCCTGACAACTCTTTTGGTGAACAAATTTTTCCTAATATCCAATCTAAACCTCCCATGGCACAACGTGAGGACATTTCCTGTTGTCCTATCACTTGTTACTTGGGAGAAGAGACTGACATCCAGCTTGCTACAATCTCCTTTCAGGTAGTTGTGGAGAGTGTTATGGTTTCCCCTCAGCCTCTTTTTCTCCAGGCTAGACAACCCCAGTTCCCTCAGCTGCTCCTCAGAAGACTCGTGCTGTAGTCCCTTCACTGCTTCGTTGCCATTCTTTGGACATGCTCCAGCACCTCAACATCTTGTAATGAGGGGCCCAAACCTGAACACAGTATTTAAGGTGCAGCTTCATCAGTGCTGAGTACAAGG
>NW_010560979.1:25593-60838 GCF_000687285.1 Phaethon lepturus | reverse complement strand
TCCCGTCCCTGGTTCTGGTGGTCTCACTCTTTCTGAGAGAAGCAAGGATTAGAGTCTGGGTGCCTGAAATATGAGAGAAACAGCATGCCTCATTTTTATTTAAAAACTTTTCATAGCAAACATGTTAAAGTTACTATATGCAGAGTTTTCTAGCATTACATTGTTGATCTTTGCACAGATGAGTTATTCAACATCATTTTCCCCATATATTTCAATCAGTGCTAGTTCTCCATCTCAGAATATTAGTCACACCAGTTCATGGCTAATTATTAATATTTCCACAATCTATACAGAATCCATAAAGAGGTTTTTTGTTTTGTTTTCATTTTTTTTTTTTTTGTTTGTGCATTTTAGTGTGCAACCTTTCAAAAATGCTGGACTCATGTAAAGTAACTTCCATTTTTGAGAAACCTGTGATTTTGGCACTGACCTCTTTAGTGATTAATACGGAAGTTTTGTTTCATAGGGCCTAGCAAGAAGATGTTTTGGAAATGTCATAACACATTTGAAAATGACAGTTAGATTGTTTCCTGCTAGAAATGGTGAGAATAATCAAGAAACACTCAGATTTAACTTTTCCCTAAGAAAACTCTTCGAATTTTTTCTAAGAAAAAATTTGTGATTTTCTAGTACAGCACCCAATTGGAAGGTAAATCCTAGATTTACATAGTTTGGAAATGCGTAGCTTACCTTGTTATATAAAGATATTTTTGTGAACATGCAGTTTTCCTTGAAATTGTTATAAGCATTCAAGAGGCAACTGCTCATCCTGCTCTTCCATCAAGTACTGGTCACAGAACATTATTTTAGACATAAACACAGGTAACAGAAAGAATAATATTAAAACTCAGTGGGTGTTACAAACCTGCAGTGCCTTTCAAGGCACATGTAAAATCATATGTTATAGAAGCCAACTCAAGCCATTTTGTCATAAGAATTCTGACTTGAAATGATGAAATTATAGGCTTTATAATCTGAAAGTATTCTCTTTTTGTGTCATAGGGATAGTAACATTTTAGCCATTTCCCTCCTTTTGCCCACATCAGGAAATTTCAGTGCTCATTAGAAAACTGAAAAAATTTGTGCAGGTGTTTGGAAAATGAATGAAAGGGAGGGCAAGAAAAACCACAATAATACACCAAAGCCATTATAACATCAGATAGGCAAGGTACTTTTCATCAAGTTCAGAGTTACAGCAGATACCTTTATAACCTGAACCATGAGATAGGTTTTTGGAGATGTGAATAAAAGCTTCTAAAATATAGATTTGCAGAACCTAGTCATCATCCCCTTAAGTGTGTGGTAGACCTTTCTAACTAGATGTAAAAGATATATTCCTTGTATTAAATGTCACAGTAGCTAAACAAGCTAATGCAACTGAATAACAAAGAATAAAAGTAAATGTCAGGGGATATTCTAAAGCTGTTATTTATTTTTTCCCAGGGCTTCTATAATGTCATAATTGTAAAAGTAAAACATCTTATAATGTTGTTTAGTGTGTATGAATTATATAGAACACACTATTGTTCTTTAGCCTGAAATAACCTAGTAACCATTAGAATATTGAAAACAGCCACAGGATTTTCATTGTATTTTTCCTCCTTAAAAGTCCGTAAAATTTGATATGAATAGCACAGAGTATATTTGGTTAGACATTGGCATTTATGGTAATGTCCTGTATCAGGGGTGACTTTGGCTAGAAAACATCTATACTAGACCTTTCATAAGTTGTTTAGAAGGGTAATCTTCACAACAGGCTTCTGAAACAACTTGTTACTTTAATGTTTGTAACAAATAGCATTTACAAAAGTGACTTTCATCTTCTGCTCATTCTGTAAATGTTAATATTTGATAAGAACATGTATTTATGATGAATGCTGTTGAGACTGGTTAACTATGAGGAGCACATGTATTTGCTATAGTACATAGTTTTCTTATCATTGGGTAGCGTAAACCATGTTAACAGCCTGACGAAGGATATAGATATTTTTTCAGAGTTGCTACTTTTGAGTCTTGAAAAATTTGAGAAGAATTTGGAAAGGCAGGAGCTTTAAAAATTCTGTTCAAAAGTAACATAGTTGGGCTTAAATGTGTATTCATAGACTTCAATGTTTTATCTTTTAGAAGAAGGAATTGCTTGAAACATCATTCACCTTAAATTTTAATGAACTTTTACATCATGTTTTGAGTTGTCTGTAGTTAACTAATGATTGACCTAATGACTACTAACTTCCACTGGATTGATATTTAAAATCCACCTGTTCCAGTACTGGCAGAGGTCATGAATCTTTGTCTAACATTAAAAAGATTGTGCATATACTGCATCCTCAAAACACTGAGTGCAACTACATAGCTTTATGGAAAAAAGGACATGCAATGTCAGATGTATCTGCAAGTTCTCAGCCAGGCTTTTGTAGGTACCAGAACTGAATTGTAGGAGCAGGGCAAGGGAGAGTACAGATTGACTTTTGCATTTGGGACTGCCACTTCTCTAAAAGGTTGAAGAGAACAAAGAGAAAGAGCAAGACAGTCTTGATACTATTTTTAAGATGTGGTTATTGAGTTTGTGATTATTTTAATTCAACCGATTTATTAATTCTTTATCACAACTGCAACTTATTTCTTTTAGGGTGCAGAGTATATAAACCTATATAGCATTTGCGGCTGCTTTGACTACGAAGAGAAGAAATTGGAGAAAATGCTATTTCAGGTGTTAATACCTATTTTTATTTACAAGACCCAAATATTTATTTGTGAGGATTATGATGGATTGTGAAAAATAACACTTATTCCTCCTAGACTGACATACTGTAGTTTTAAATACTTTGTTCTGTGTCGTACTACTATGCATCATTTCATTGAACAGTTTTCATATCCAATATCTGAAATGTTAGTAATTATGTTTTAATATATCTGCTTTAAGTTGTTTAGGGCTTGACTTAGTGTCATTATATCACTAGTGGTACATGAAGTGTTGGAGCTCACTGCAAAAGGATGGAGAGATGTTTTTCTGTTAAAGATTTTAAGGTAGTGAAGCTACTAATTAGCTGAGAACATTATGATAGACTATAATGGAAACTCATTTTAGTTGCTCTTTCTGAGGCAAATCTATTGTAAAGTTCACACTGAACTGATGTTTCTATTTGTCTTCATGGACATTACTCACTATATTGGCATTAGCAAATATGTTGTAGATCTGCCAGTCATTGCTCCAATATGAAAAAAGTAAGAAATTACTAAAGCTCTGCAGGTCACCTACAGGGTAATTATTATCTACAAAATGTCCAGTAGTAAACTTCCTTCTTCTTAAAGAATAACAGATATAATTAAAGTTAAAAAGATATAGTGGCTATAACACAAGTTAAAAAGATATAGTGGCTATAACACACTGATTAACCCCATGCTAGGGAAAAAAAAAAAAAAGAGATGGCTTGGAGATGCTTGGACAAGGGAATTATTTCATCACCGCTGACACACTCTGAGTTTTCACTGGCAAGTGTTAACCAGAAATCAGTATTTTCATTGCATTGCTTTAAAAGGTATTAAGCAAATTTAGCAACTTGTCAGTTTGCTGTATGGACTTCAGCAGTACAAGTCAAAATCAGTAGGGCCAGAAATATAATACGTCATAAGAGCAGTTCTAAAATAATTTGAGAGGACTGATCTGAATAACAGAGGGATAGAATAAGAGATTTCTTTTTCTACAAGCTCTATATGAAATATATATGGTTTATTATTTTGAATCCAGCAAGCCATTTAGGCACATGAATAACCTCAGATACATCTGCAGTCATGTTAATTTCACAAATTAATATGCTTCCTAACTGGCTTATCTAGTTAACCATCTCCTATGGAATCAAAATTTTAAAGAAAGTTAAAATGTCCTGAAAACACACAGTCTCCTCTTATCCTTATGAAAAGTCATATTTATTTATTAATGATGTGGCAATAATAGATCTAATTCATTGTGATTTATTTCCCATTTTCTATGAATTATAGATTTAATGTAGTAATTCTCCTTTCTTTGTACTGGAAAATCTGGTTTTCTGTTGATGTTCATGTTCAAACTGCTAATTTTCTTAGACTAATGAAAACAACGATGAATAAGGCAGATGGTAAAATGAAGGTGATCCTTGGCCTATACTACAATACTAAAGACTTAATTTATTTCTAGTTTGTAAAGGTTTAGTATATGATGTATAGAGGTTTAAGTAGTAGACATACAAATAGTACAAGTTACAAATTGCATAAAAACATGTGATTAAAAGCCATGACTCGTGAGAAATCCATTTACCTCCTGCATTCTATTACACTGAATAACACTTACTGATTCTTCTTTTAAACTTTTATGAATTGTGTACACATGAAAAGGTAATATACATGTAATACACAGCCCTGTAAATGATATAAGCATTTTGCATCATAATTACATCATGTTTAAATTTCTGTTTACTTGGTCTGTGAATTTTATGATCATGGCATTTTGTACTCATGCTATTCTATCACATATGACTTCATACCAAGCCATGAAGAAAGACAAACCCTTCCTTAGCCAACCAGAGAGAGATGAGTAAAATTGCAGTATCTCAGCCCATGTTCAGGTGCCTCAACAGAATTATACTGCTATTAAACACAGTGGAGTTCTGACTTGCGTACACAGGCCAATTTTATTGACCATTCAGTGGAAGCAAACGTCATTATCTTTTAATCTTTTACAAACTGCTACTAGGTAACTGTAAAATGAGGGCCAAGATATTTAAAAAATAAATACTAACATATAACACTCCATGAACTACCTTTCTGTCCTGTACTCAAATTCATGTGCATGTTGGCACATACATATGTACATGCACAATATGTTTGTATTATTTTATCTTCTGGGAGTTGCCCATCATTTATGGCATTCATTGAGAATCGCCACAGCAGCTGACTGAAACTGCTACAATATCTTCACAGAATTCTATAAAATTTATGGAATTTATCTGATTCTGAAATTGTACAAGCTTTATAGTGCCATAACACTTTTATTCAAATATGATCATACCTAATTAACAGTGACACACAATGAAAAAAACCCAAGGACAGCATAACAGGGTATGAATTAAAATTAAGAAAGATATATTGGGATTAGTAGAAAGAATTTCACTGTTTCAGATGATCAATTGAAATGATAGAGACTTACAGTCTCTAAATTACTATATGGTCACGTATAACTGATGTTATCTATTCCAAAGATAACCTTGATTTATGAATCCTTTTTTTTTAAAGACAAAAATACTTTTTTTTTTCCCCCTGAATAAGTCAGTGTTAGATACCTTCTAGTAGGAAGTTAGATACCTTCTAGTAGGAATACTTGAATCCTTTTTTTTTAAAGACAAAAATACTTTTTTTTTCCCCCTGAATAAGTCAGTGTTAGATACCTTCAGACCAGGAATACTACTTTCTTCACTGCATTCACTTTTGTCCTTGTATACCCTTCAGTTTCCAGACAGATAGATTATTGCTTCCATCAGAAAAGGGATTTGATTAATCACCAGATCGTATGTTTTATTCAAAACCAGTGCCCTCCATACTTCATCCAGAGTAAATTAATGAAAAATTCACATAATTTGTGGAGAACAGTTTATTAACTCCTTTTTTTACTTTTGTTTGCAGCCTCAGAATAAAAGCTAAAAATCAGGAGAGGAACTACATTTAGGGTTTTGTTTTTTGAAGAGTGGGTTGAAAGGAAGCTAAATTTCATCAGATTCTCTTAGAAAATTAACTGACTACATAAATTAGCCTTCATTAGCAAAGCACTTGGGGGTTTGAAACACCCCTTGATTTTTCCCAGCCCCCCAGAACTGTGTCTTTTACTGGACAATCTGTCTTCTGGGGTTCAAGGATTACACAGTAACATGCTAGTAGGGTACAGGATATTGGCAAAGCAAAGCATTGAGATTTCAGGTCTCAGTGTTATGGATGTTCATGTTTTATAAACGCAAAAAGTATGAATTCGGAGTCCTTAGCAGTTTATATGTTGAACATTGTGAGAAATATGACATAAGGCAAAAATATTCCTTTGTAGCTAAATGTTCATGCTCAGTTTATGTGACATACTTTTTAATCTAGCAATGTCAAGTGAAGTCACCTACCATAGAGAAAAACTGGATATTACTGTGAATATCAAGACAAAAAAACTGCTCTTAAATAGCAGCAATGTCTTTTAGCTTAATGTGTCATACCTTTTCTTTTTGATAAATTATTGAGATATTTAATATGTTCAACTTATCTGTATCCTAAAGTCAAACAATTCAATTATATTGTGACATCTGAATCAGCCAGCAGCCTGTCTAAACAGAAGTAAAAGGAAAATAGGGCTAAAGGTGTCCCTACTCTTGGTATCCACTTTGAAACTGCACACATTCAACACAGTGAACACAGAATATCTGGGTAAGAGAAACTTGAATCTACGTCCTGTTGAGCCAAGTGTGTTTGATTCACTCTGAGGTAGTCAAATAAGCCATAGCTTTTAAGATGTTCAAAGCTGAGATCATCCACAATTTCCTAGGGTGTGTATGTGCTAAGCACTCAGGAGGTCAGGCCAGCAAAACAGGTTGAACTACCCAAAGCTACTAGCCTCTTCAAAACTGTGTTAATGAAATAAGTATGTTCTTGAGTTGGACAGCTACACTTTACTAGAGCAAAAAAAGGGTGACTCTTGCACCATGACTGAAACTGAATGTTGTTTGAAAAGTAGTAGATTAAGTATTGCTCGTCAGATGGATGATTTTGAACAAAAGGGCTTCATTGGTCTACATCACATTTTTGTCTATCTTTTAATTAGAAATTGTTCCTATATTAAACATTGACATACATGAATTAAAAGCACTTACGTGAAAACTAGGTTTTCCTTCAAAATCAATGTTTAACTTTTGTTGACTTTGCAAATATTGCCTACCTAACTTGGAATTTATCCATCTTTTTTTGCTGTAACAGCTATACCTATTGCAAACACAGAATAATTGTTCTTAGTATTGTACTTAAGATAGTGAAGGAGACATGCCCAGTCCACAGAAGAAATATGACTCTGAGAAGTAGCTTGCTCAAATTTGCACAGGTGAATCTGTTGCACTAAGTGTGATCATTCTTTGCCCTAATATGAGCATCAGCTTTACCCCTGTGTCTGCTTTTCAAAGAATTAGATTTGAAAAGTGGAGGCATATAAGCAAATCTTTTGAATATGACCAGCTAATACAGGTCACTAGTGCTACTGAATATGTAATAATAATATTTTGTGGAGGTTTTATGAAAGTCAGTGAATTATTTTCCTACATCTGTTGGACGGGACTTATTTCCTTGATTGAAATATTGAATGATTAATAAGAATTACTTACAAACTTCTTCCTCACATTACACAATTGTCTCAAGGCTGAGAAGAAAAAAAAAGTCACTGAAACTAGGTATGGATCTCCCCACCAGGAGCTATGGAATGAAGGAATTTTTTTATTATAAGCCAGAACAACTGGAAAGACACATTGGTGGGGAAGTATGATAAGATAGGCATATCAAAAGAGCTGATTTCTGGTTTGGGCTTGATAGGGCCTAGGGGAAGGAGTAAGAGACAGGAAAGAGTCAGAAGGGAGAAGCTCTGGGTGTGCTGACAAAGGAGGGGCAGGAAATGGATTGATTTCAGGAGACAGATGTTTCTCTTTATATTTTAATGTAATTAGATATTATCTGTTATTGATTATATTGTTTGAATTTATAATTTTTACCCAAGTGCTTTTTAGTATTTCTGCATTTTCTGTATCATTTTAAAGACTATTCTGTATCATTTTAAAGACTATTTTTGTAGAGTATACACTAAAAGAAACAAAAACACTTCCTGTGACCTGAGAAAAGATGAAAAAAAAAATATAATTTAATAATACATTGTAATTTACCAAGTTGAAGGGACTAAGAGAAGACTTATCTGAAAATAGTATTCTAACAGGGTGATGCCCAAACTGAGAAATATTAGGGCCCATTTTCCACACCATTTGTTGAAGCATAGTAGAAAATGGAAAAACTATTGAACTAAAATTCAATTCAGATGCATAATATTCCTTGGATAAGTTGTTTTTAAAATAGCACAATAAGATACAAACCAATCTTTGATTATCAATATAGCTGTGCTTAAATGAAGGCTCTGTTTGCAAAGAATTTTAAAATGTGTCTGTGTCGAATTGAAAGAAAAAATTAAAATTAAGTTTACTTAAAAATACAGACAAATATTTGAGGTGTGTACATTTGGGATTTGCATTACCATATATAAAGCCATGCAGAGTTTTAAAAATCAAATTCAAAGGTCATTTTAAAACTAAAAAAAATAAATAATCAAATCTTCTATTTGGTAAGTGTCCAAAAGCAGTGTTTGAACACTGTCGTGATTTAGAGTCTTATTTGAAAACAAAATATCAAACAAAAGTGCCTTAATTTCACCAAGGAGTTTCATTTTAATACAGTTTAATAATGTCAGATACTGTGGAAATTTTACTTATTGCCATTTATTCACTATTGTCGTGTTGCTTTAAATGTTCTTAAGCATGTCCAAAAACAAATCAAAAGAAGTCTCTGTTACAGTTTTGTCTTGTGTAACAGCAAATAAAATGGAAGACTTTAGGGAACCAACACTGAGATGAAGATTTATACCTAAATTGATTGTCATTCTTTGGGAAAAGACTAAGCGTGCAGAAGCCAGTCTTACAGTATTTCTATAGAGAGAGCTTGTGAATGTCACCCCGCAGTCATGCTTCCTACTCTAAACTGGCCTGTCCACCCTTTGGGGAAGTCACTCTTCTCTTCTGTCAGTACATATGAGTAAGGCAGAAACAAAAAACAATAATAGCAATGAACATAGCACTGACCAATTAGTAACTCAGGGGTAAAATTGTAATGTGACATAAATTCATTCCATCAGTTCTGCCAAATCATTTCTATCCTGATTGCTACAAATAATATGACCATAAGTCTCATTATTATTAAGCAGCAGAATTACGAACACCCAGAGGCATAGTCTGTTTGTACTAGGTACCAGCAGAATATTTATTGCTCTCTAAAGCTTGTTATAATTAGTGTCCCAATGACTCAGACCACAGAAATCAGTTAGTAGAGATTTCCTTCAGAATGTACAAAATATGTTTTTATGCAAGGATTTCAACAGTTTTCTCTAAAAACAAAACGTAAGACGTCTTTAAATATTTAGTGATTGCTTTCCATAAAGGGAATAGTGAATTGTTCTATTTCTTCTCTTTCTAGGGTATTGATTTTCTTGAGATTTTAGACCCCAAACAGCAGTGAAGTCTGTCCACCCATGGATTTAACTGCCTTTTCTCAAGTACTTTGAAAATATGTCTTGTGTTTGATGCCTTAGTAAATGAAAGGTTGTTGAGTCTTTTGTTGTGTTCTGTTTTTGGGGTAGTAGGGTGTGTGTGTTTAGTTACTTGTTTTTCTATAAAGAAAAGTCCTAATTCACGTGAAAGAGAAGAATGGATTGCCAAATACATATGCTTCTTCCTCTTGATTAGGTAAGTTCGCATCTTCAACCTTTAAAAAATCACTTAGCTGAAAAAAGAAACAGTTTCACACAAGGAGAGATGCTGTTGCTCCCATTGAATTAAAAATAAGGTTGTATTTGGTCTCACTAATGCAGAATTAGATCCATATCTATCCAGCTGATCAGCTGAAAATCTGCTAGCACCCACACAGATAATAGGTGAGATGGAGAGTAAACTTTCTTCTTGTTAGCAAACTATAGAAACATTACACTGCAACAAATCTTCACTATCTATCCTATGTACTTTTGTGTTGATATAGCTGAACAAAACCACCTATACTGCCTCACTTGGCCCTTCATACCACATGACAAGTCACTCTGCTTAATAGTGAGAAATGAAGAAACATTATTTTTAGTTAAAAAAACTAAAAAAAAAAATTCAAACCAGTAGAAGTTGATAAACATTATTTCTTTGTTTATGAGTTGTTTTTACAGTTCTTTGAATTCAATCAGGATGTAAAAAAAGAAAAGGAAATATTTTAAATAAAAAAAAAAATACTAATAATACCCGAACTCATCATTTAGAAAATGCTAAAATTACTATTTCAACCAACAAGTCAAATCAATATACATATGGGAATCATTTCAATGCTGCCTAATCCTGAGCAGTGTGTTGAAAACTTTGCCCTGGTGTATTCTGAGACTCCCTATGCAACTAATGGTGCCATTTTCTGTAACTATCATTATGCCTTTACCAAATGCTTGCACTCTTTCACTTTGAATAGGTTGTCTAGACTGATGTTCAAATTCTCACTTGTCTCATAGTTTGTAGTTTGATGTTCAAATTCTCACCCATTAATGAAATGATGGAAAACAGGCATCTTAGAGAAGCTAAAAGAAGACAGAAGTTTAGTGTTTTCTACAGCTCTAGAAGGAAAAGAAAAAATCAAGGGCTTAGGCTTTGTCTTGGCTTAGTCCTTGTCCATCTGCGTAGGAAAGTATGGAAACAGGGGCTTGCAGGACACTCTTCTCCCTGTTGCAGTCTTCCCTCCCTGGGGAATCTGTGTGTAATTTATCCATGTTACACAGGCAGGATAAAAACAAGACTCTTAGGAGCTGTGGATCATATTGGCCTGAAGAATTCTGTTTGTGTACAATCAGAATGAATGCTAAATAAGCCAGCTTGTTATTGTGTTTCTGCTGAGCACATCAGGCCTGCTACTCTATGTCACATAAGTATAATTTGGCGACCAACAATTTTTTGTGTCATATATTTATATATACAATATAGCACAGATTTTTTTAAGGAGTGATTATAAAATGCAGCCCTAAACCATCTTTTTTATGGAAGTTAGGGTGGGCTGCCTTCATAATTTTTCAATTTTTGTTCTCAAATGGTATTTCACAGAACTTCCCAAAATTAAATTATGTTTCTAAACAAGTAATTCTATTCAGTTAATTGTGAAGGGTCCCTCTGGTACTGGATTTCTCCATTGGGAAATATACTTGCTTGTAATCAAAAATATATTTTTATAATCATAGATAATGTCACCTAAATTCACTAAAGTACATGTAGTGACACAGAAAAATGGTTTGGATAAGTGAACTTTTCTGAACAAAGATATTATTAAAAGTATTTTTTACTTCCATTGTTTTGTATCCTTTTTGTTTTTCAACTTTTCCATATGTCTATTTGTCATTAAGATAGTATCAAAAATATGAATCTGGTGGCAATGAAGAACTGTCCTCACAACAGAGGCAAGATACGTCCAGGTAGGTTACGTGCAGCAGTGTGCGACACAGCATCTCCCAGTTCCACTTGAATCCAGAGCTGAAAGTGGTCTGTCTGCACAGGAAGGCAGATGAGCTGTACAAGATACTTTCTGTGCAAATCCTTGCAGCTTGTCACCCTGTTGACATGCTGCCTGCATGTCAGCATCAATACCTGTTTACATATACAACCCATGTACCCTCATTTCCAGGAAGGGAAGTTTGAGTACATTTCTGCACTTTTCCCAGGCTTGCAGAAACATTTTAAGCAACTTATGCAAAACTTAGATCAATCATGACAGAAACCATCTTCATGAAAACATATTTTGATTATTCTTTCAGTAGCTTTGACTTGGCCATCCTGCTACATTCTCGTCCTACCTCCTCAAATTACAGTTCTGGTATAGTGACTTCTTTTCCAAAATAAGTAAGGAAACAAACTCATACCTTCCACTTTTTCCTTATAATCTACTACTTCTGATTCCGTTGTTTCCCTGGTTTTGATGCTATGTCTGGGTTTCCTGTTATCTCCTTATTTGGACTCCCGCTGCTTTTTCTCATGGCAGCGTTTCTTTGATGTGTGCAGTGGAAGTTAATGAGCTCTCCCAGTACATGCTGGTCTTCTGTGAAATCTTTGTAAAGTATAAGGAAGCTGGTTTTATTTAAAAGTCCAGCCACATGTAGAGTGCGGATCTTCTGAAGACATAAAACAAACATTAAGTATATGTCTTTTTTCCATTTGTAACCTTGGAAACTGCTATAAAGCATTATCTTTTGAAAGTGACGTTTCTACGCAAGCAGTTCTGTACAGTATTTTCTTCTCTGTCACTATCTGAGGCTGACAGAATACATACCTCTGTTCCATGCCAAAGGAACTGATGGTTTTTTCCTTCTAGAAAAGGCTTTTTTCTTTGATTTCACCATGATCTTCCTTATCTTCTCCTAGCTGTTGTTTTTTCTGGCTTACTTTGGTATAACTGCTACTTTTCATTGTCTGAAATCTTTTACTGGTTAACTTCCCTCAGTTCCTGTTTCCCTGCCCTATTCTTGTTTTACTCCTGTTTTGTTGTTATGTTTCCTGCTGCTTAGCTTTTCTAGCAGTTGCTTTTCTGGCTTATTTTTTTTCTCACTGTTACTTGTGATTTCTGTTAAAAGTCTCCTACTGTTTAACTTTCTCAAGCAGTTGTTTCTGAGTTTATTTTTTCCACTTCTTGAATTTGCTGTTAAAAGTCTCCTGCTGTTTATCTTCTTCTAAGTGTTGCTTCTATAGGCCGTTCTCCTCTCCCAATCATTCGATATGTTCAATCTCTGTACCAAATTCAGGGGTGAATTTAGAGGGCTTCTGTATAGCCAGGTGGATCCGAGCATGAAGAAGAGAGAGATCGGGTTCAATTCTTAAGTGTTTTCTAGCAAGTATATTTTAAAATAGAATACAAATGTCTTCAAATTCGTTCCCTGCAATGGAAAAGCCCTTTCTTGGGCTTTCAGGTTGAGTCTAGAAAAGAATTTTCCACTGATAAACTTTTCCTTCTTAATAAAGTAGCATGCTTATTTTTTGTAAAATACTTTAGAAAGATGTGAGTTTTCAAGATAGGAATCCCAAGCTTTCAGAATTTCAAATCACAACTGATGTTTTATTTCTGAGATTTAAAAACATTTTGAACTTTCACTGATACTTAACATAAGAACATTCATGCAGGGTCAAATGTGCACTATTCACTTTACCAGAGCATTGGAGAGAGACAGTGTGAGTAAGACTTTCTTAACAACTCTTCCTGGTACTGTTCCATCTTTGGTAACATATTCACTTGGCCAAAGACAGCAGCAGTATTCAACAGCCAATATTCAAGGCACTCACTTGGAAAGAGGAAATCAGTAGCTCAAGTCTTTGCTCCAATAAACATTTAATTATTGATATGAAGTGGAACAGTTCCAGCTAGAAATGCTGAGAAATATTAATCTCAGAATACCTTGTAACCTACTACATTATAAAGTACAGCTGGAAATTCACCTGGAGTTTCTGCATCTGAAGCGATCAACAATTTAGTTATTCTGAATTGGGTCTCACTGCTGTCATTTATTTTGCAAAATTTTTCACAAGGTTCTGATTTAATCCCATTGGGTAATGGGGCATGAAAAATACCAAGATTTTCACAGGATATTTCATACTCACTCCAGTTGTCTTCATTACAGATTCTAGTCTCTTCTTGACCTAGCTGGCTTACAGTTAGTTTGTGATGCGGCTTGTAGGATACTAATTTCTCAATTAGTAGTTGACTAGTTTGATACTCTGCTAAATTAAGAACCAGTTGAAACTTCTTATATGTCAAGGACCTTTATGATTCTTTAATGAAAGGAAGTGTTTTTTATCACAGAGAGTATTTCTATTTCTTGCATCTTTCCAGTATGAATGACACTCCCTTGCCTAGCACATTATGAAATACTTATTCTAAGAAAGATTCCAAAAGTTATGTGGATTACAGTTACATACACTATAAGGTAGTTGCAGAAGCTGCTAAACACTTCTGGAAATCTTTAATGTAACTCTATGATTATAGTAATATAAAAGTGAGAAAGTTGTTGAATGCTTTTAAAAGTAATACAATGAAAGTATAGTGTTCTCCTTATATGCACTTTTCATTATTAATATATTCTCCCTGCAGCCCTAAAGTCATTTATTATCATCACTAGAATTTCACCAACATCATAATTTGCAATTTTGCTGGAAGTTTACAGACTTCAGCAAAATGTTGCAAGATGATCATATTCATTCATATAGACTTTTTTAGGTCATTCCAGTCTTGTTTACTGTAACTGTAAATAGAATACACTGAACTAAGTGAAATAATACCTACTGTTCACTTTTTGTGCAACACCAGACAACACCTCAATTTTAAGGTGTGCTAGCAGAGTAGAACTCTTGTCACTCTCATCCATTCCAGTTTATGAGACCAACCTTCTGCAGAATCAGCCTATGTAAAAATACTATGTCGACCTTTGCCTTCTTCATAATTGCATAATATTTTATAACACTTAATGGAGACATTAGGCATCCTAATGTTAGCAACCAGATCTTGATGAGCTGAGCAAAGAGTGAGAAGTTGAGAGGAGATGCTGAATATGTTTATACTTACATTTTGGTATTCCATGATGCAGAGAGATCCAAAACGTTATCTTTATTAGGAAGATAAACAGGGATAATGAAGAGAGAAAGAAGAAAAAGATAATGTGATTGCAGGAGGGATTATAGTAGAAAACAACAAAAGGAAATATAAGAAAACCAAAGCAACTTTTATATTACTTTATGGTAATGTCCAAATAACTTCTTGCATTATCACTTTCTCTTCAGAAAAAAATCCTGTATTTTAAATAAAAATAATGAAAACTCTTTCCTGTTGGGGGAGGCAGTACAAGACAGATGAATATACTCTTGGATTCTTCCAGCTCCCTTATGGTCAAATGTTACAAGCATTTTCCTATGTCTGGTATATTTCTGAAAAACAGGGTGAACAAGTTTTAACATGCATGTATTCTGGAGTCATGTTATTTCTTGAAGAATCTTTGTCAGGATCTGGCACTGGATTGGTTACAACAGTCAACTGGATTAAGGATCCCTGGCTCCATTTTAGTCTCCTGATTTTTTATAAATAAAAAATAAATCTAAAACATTTTTCATTAGGTTTTTCTAGATTCAGGCATATGCAAGTAAATCAGCATTTTTATCAAGATACATGTTGAAAATAATGATCTCTGGCACAACCTTGCAAACTCTTTAAAAAAAAAAGTTTACTCTTTAACATGCAGAAGAGAGAAGCAGAGAGAAACGTTGTCCTAGCAAACTCCTCCTTTTTCCAACATACTCTATGTTTTGAGTCTGATCCTGATAAAGTGGATTTTCAGCATCTGAGAGAAAGTCTATCGTGTCAGGGTTCTGTGGATTCTTTTGATGAATCATTAACCTGATCAGTTATTCCCATTTAAAGTCTGTTTGTTTAGTTTCTAAATTCCACTCAGTGACTCCCTGACTTTAAGTTTGTAAAGATACAACCTGCTTCCCCTATTGGGAAATTTATATTTAATTAATCATTTGTCCCTTAGATGTTTCTCAGTTTTGTTGGCGTAGCCTTCATTTGATATCCAAAAGAAACCACCTTCTGAGCATGACATTTCTGAAAGACCAGTACTAAAGCAAGAGGAGTCCCATAGCAGAAATGATAACTTGGATAGCATCATCATCACAGCTGACCAGAAGCAGATTTCTGCCCCCCCCTCCTAGTTTTTCTCCAAATTCCCTGACCTTCCTTTCTTTTTCAAAATGGAAAATTGGGGTTAGTATTGGGGTAGTGAGGAGAAGAATGAAAGGTATTCAGGACAACTATTTTATTTTTTTAAATCAGATTTTTCCCACAATGTCAGCTTTATCTTTTTTTAATTATTATTTAAAAACCAATATTTTATTTTGCCTTAGGGAAAAAGAATTTTCAAACAAAAATTGCTAGCTCACAGTATGAGCACTGCTAACATGTCTGTCCTGTAAAGCAAAACTATGTTTAAAACATCTTGAGCCAGTTGCACCTTGTAGAAGGAGTAAGGGAACTGATTTCTCAGTAGCTTATAATTTACTAATGCAGGAATATAAGAACAACTCATTGGCTTCAAAATTCAGGCCTGCGTTCTGAGATACTTACCTTCCAATTTCAGCAATGTATGCCTGAGGCATTCACAAAGGCTATTTGCATAATCAATGTGGCACTGGATCCAACCTATAAAAGAGAGGCTTTTACTTACTTGCAACTAACAGCAGAAATGAATCTATGCTTCCAAAGATGAATTCTTTAGCTGTCAAGATTTTAGACAGCATCACAAACAAAATGTGTATATATTTTCTTGATAAAGGCACAACCACACATACTGATACATTTATGGCTTGAAAGCATATTCTTAACTCTTGAAAAGGTCTTTGAATGAGAAAATTGCTAAGCTTTCATTTTTAATAATGCCCTGGTAAAGAATGAATCAAGGAACTAAAATCACCCAAAAACCTCATTTCTTATAGCCATAAGTGTCAAGGGCATTCACTGTGTTCTTGATAATCGCAAACATTGACATCACTGGTGTTCCAGATCAACAGCAGTATATTTACTTGCTAGGCTATTTCCTCTGGTATGAGTGAAAGCAGTGTGAAAAGGTCATATAATGTAAGCTACTGCAGACGTTGAATATTTTTGTTCATTTCAGAAGACTAGAAAAAGTCTCTTTTTTATTCCCATTGCCTCAAATGTTTCTTCTATTTCTTTAACTAAGAAAAAAGATTGGCCAAAGAAAATAAAGCTATAAGTTATGGGCAGAGGAAGTGAAATGACATCAAAAAAATCAAGGATCCAACTCCTATGGACTTTGAATAGTAACTGGGTACTTAGTTGCCCTTACATCCTTTGAAAATCTCTCTCTTCACTTGCTCTAATATTTCCTTAATTTTAATAAGTAAGGAAGAATGGGAATATCATAATCTTGAAAATAAGGGTAAATTAGAATGGGTTTAGAAGTTGTGAAGGAAACTGAAAACTAATAAGGGTGAGGGTTAAAAGTTGTGTTAAGGAGGGAAATATTGCAACTGTCTAAATTTATGTGCCAAGTCCAAAAATGTTATCCAGCTTATCTTGATAACTTCGGATTTTCTTACTGCTAGTTATCTAGATTCATCTAGCATTTCTAGTCTCGTTTTGAATGTTCCTGATACATTTTGACAACTTCAAGTAATTAGCTGCAAAAAAGACTGGGTTCAAATTTAAAGAAACATCTTACAAATACCATTGTGAGGCCTGACCTTGAAACCTGAGAGTTTCTGGTGCTCAGCAGCGTAATTTTCCCCACTCAAAACTTAATTAATTGCCACAATAGAAAAATTTTAATTTGTTATTTTCTTTTCATAAAAAAAAAAAAAAAAAAGGTAGCTCAACAGGAATAACTTATGTGTTTTACAGTCCATTTTGGTGAAGTTAGTTACTGGGCCACCTGGTCACTTCTCTCCCTTCTGCAGCAACATCTTACTCACAGCATGGGATTGTCAAGTCTTGAGGTCCTGTCATCTTTCCTGCTGGGTGGCAAGGCACAATTCAAACTGCCACTGATCTTGTAAAATCAGCTGTTTCCTCATTTCACTAGCCATTCATTGCTTCTGCTAAAGTTTTTGTCATTTCAGCTTTTATGATTAGCTCATGCTGAAAACTAGCACAGTTGTAAGATTCTTAAGTTATTTCTTCAGCCCTTCATGTCATAGAATACTCTTAAAGTGACCTTTCCGTTCAGTTTTGTAGGTTGTAACTTTTGCACAGTGAGGTTGAAATTCTTGGATATAATAACCATTGCACCTAGGTATAGACTTACTATTATAATATTTTTCTCTGTTTTTGACATGCCCCTTTGCCTTCAGCTGAAATGCTTCCCAAAAACAGTCAGTTAACAATGCAAAACCAAGCAGGACAATACACAAGTTCCATGTTTTTGAAGGGGGTTGATCCAAGCTTATCTTACAAACAACAAGCAACCATAGAGTCCAACAGAATCACAGAATCATTAAGGTTGGAAAATACCTTCAAGATCATCAAGTCCAACTGTTAACCCAACACCACCATGCCCCCTAAACCATGTCCCAAAGTGTCACATTCACACGTTTTCTGAACATTTCCTTCCAGTGATGGTGACTCCACGACCTCCCTGGGCAGCCTGTTCCAATGCTTGACCACTCTCTCGGTGAAGAAATTTTTCCTAATATCCAATCTAAACCTCCCCTGGCACAACTTGAGGCCATTTCCTCTCGTCCTATCACTAGTTACTTGGGAGAAGAGACCAACACCCTCGTCGCCACAACCCCCTTTTAGGTAGTTGTAGAGAGCGATAAGGTCTCCCCTCAGCCTCCTCTTCTCCAGACTGAAAGGAGCTGTTCCTCAAATCACCTTCTGGTGTTTTTCATCACAAATGATAAGAACTACTGGGACCGCTTGCTAGATGATGTGAGTCGTTACAAGTCTTAAAAAACCTAAGTTCTAGATTCTGTGATGTCTGAGCAATTCAAGCACATGCCTCTCATTTTTGGAAGAGAGGTATAACTACTAGCCAGCAATAGATCAACTATGAGTGGAGACACCTCCAAGACCCCTTCTTAAAACTAAGACACTTTATAACTGAACATGGAATGTTGCACTACCTAGGGAAGCAATATAAGCCAGATTTTATAATCTAACAGTTAAAGTATTCAGCTGGAAAAAGACCAAGGCTTTGTTTCTGGTTCAGTGTAATACTTATTCATCTTCCATTAGATGGATATTTAATATGAAACCCAAACAAACCAGACAGTAGAAGCCAGCTCCCATCTCTTCCAATAAGGTCAAGTAGCAAAGCAGTCACCTGAGATGAAAGACCATATTCCAATGGATATTCATTTACACTAATTGGAATAGCTCTAGCAGTAGAATTGCAGTATTAGCTGCATACCTAATTTTAAATAATTTCTGGGGAAGTGAGAGACCTGGATTTCTATCTGTCCAGATCATGAAGACTGGGAATCTGAAAGGCAGCTGTCAACATTTCAATTTGGATTTCCAAGATCTGAACTAGCAGAGGGGCTTTTCCCTTGGAGATGAGGAGGAGAATGGTTTAAACATGCAATTTCAGAAGAGCTAAATGCTTCTGAGCAGAGTCAAGTGTCTTACTGGTTTTGAGATTAGTTTGACTTTCTAGCATCTAAAGTCTGTTTACTGATATTTTCTCTCTCCATGTATTTTTGAGCCTGCCTGTGTGTCTGATTATCAGGAAAGTGACATAAAGCATAGGTATTCCTATGTGATTACCTCAGGGTATTAGGTAACTGTATATCTTTAAAAATCTGTCCTTACTATGAGACTGCAAGATCTGCAGGGATCTTTCTGAATTAATATAAGAGGTTAGATAAGCTGTGGGCTATCTTATTTTCTCTTGTGGTTATAAAAGCTTCCCTCAAGTATAGAGGCAGTGGTAGCTGAAATTTTATTTGAGAGAGGTAGCTGCTAGGACCACTTTTGTCAAGAACTTTTTTCTTGAGGCATATTGCTTCAGCCCGGGCTGTGTCAAAACAAACTTTTTTCTGGCTATATTGTGACTTGTGTAAATTCTGCCTATGGTGATGCTCTTCAGTGGATTAATAAATTATTATTTTATTAAGTGGGTGGCTTGTGAGTTGTATGCTTACTTTGGAAAGGAGGCAACAGGTGTGCCTGTAAATGCCACAGGGGTGGACAACTATAATTTTAGGTTGACCTTCTGCCATAGTGTAACATTTCTAGAAAAATAAAGGCTGCTTTAACAATATAAATGTATCTATTTTCTGAATCTTATTATGTATTACACATATCTGAACTTAAAACTTTTTTTTCTGAAGGACATCTCTATAAGGAGATCCAGAGTTCTTCCATCTACATAGGTTATAATGAATCTTATGGCCATGAAGATTAAGATATTGTAGATAATTCCTACCAGAGCAAAACTTCTGTTAACCAAAGTGACTCTATAGCAATACCATCCACAGCTGTGATTCTGTACCAACTCTTTTGTTATTTTTTTAGGCTATCTAAATGTTAAGTGGTTAAACATTTTCACACAGCTTAAAAAAAAGCCCTGCCTCAGACACTGGCAGTGGCAATGGAGACATGACTATAAGTTAAGGTTCATCAGGCAGTTAAATTTAGTTTGTTATAGCGCACAGGGAAACAAAAAAATTGCAGGTTCAGTTTGTTGGGTTTTTTTGATACAGGAAAGAAAATGTCTTTTTAAAGTGCCTTGGAAGAGCTTATGCCTGAGATATGTTTCCTTTTAGTTTCTACTATTACAATGCTACTATGAAGTTTAGTTGATGTATTTAAGCCATCCTTCTAAGGAAGGATCTATGAAAAAATAATCACCTCTCAGGAGTAAAACCATCTGCACTTTGATTGGCATTTCTACTTTGTCTTAAAAGAGCTTGCAACTCTGCCCTTGAGGGTTATCCTTCACCTTGTCTTCTGAAAAAGTGTTGTTCAGATGCTATTCCAAAATATGTTCACATTGCAAAGAGTATGCATAAGCTTCAACATACTTTCTGCTTATAAGTACCCAAAGGTAACTAGCTTAATCCTGATGGTTTATTTTTATTTTTTTATGAACTGTATTTATTTTTTCCTTTTTTTGCGAATCATTTATTGGAGGATTTGATTCCTATTGGAAAATTATTTATGTAAACCTGGACTTTAATCTAATTTGATTAGTCCTTTGTTGTGGTTTAACCTGGCAGGTAGCTAAAACAACCACACAGTCATTTGTTTATACCCCACCCTGCAGGATAGGGGAGAGAATCGGAAAAAAAAGGTAGAACTCATGGGTTGAGAAAAGACAGTTTAATAGAACAGGAAAAAATATAATGATAATAATAATGCTAAAAGGATATACAAAACAAGTGACGCACAGCACAATTGCTCACCACCCGCTGGCTGATGCCCAGTTAGTTCCCAAGTCACGGCACCTCTGCAGCCAACTCCCCCGGTTTATATAATCAGCATGACATCATATGGTATGGAATAGCCCTTTGGCCAGTTGGGGTCAGCTGTCCTGGCTGTGTCCCCTCCCAGTTCCCCATGCACCCCTTGCCTTCTTGCTGCCAGGCCAGCATGAGAGGCTGAACAGCCCTTGACTGCTTAGCAACAACTAAAAACATGAGTACATTATCAACACTATTTTCATCCCAAATCCAAAACACAGCACTATACCAGCTATCAGCAAGAAAATTAACTCTATCCCAGCTGAAACCAGGACATCCTTGCTCAAGCAACTCTCATATTGGTCAGAGAACTCACTGAGATTGTTTTGACAGATATGATATATTCCAAGTAAACTTTTAATAGCAACTTTAAGTTATAGTCCAAATATGAGGTAATGTTGGCTACTGGCCACGCCAAGCCAGAAGATTTTCCTGCCAAAGACTGAAACATTATGTTTAAATCTGATCTTGAGGTGTATGAGCATAAAATTGTCAAAAGCCGTCCTAGTTCTCCTCAGTTGTGTGGTCAGTTGGGAAATAGGTCATGAGAATGAATGTTCAGGGACATCACAAGGTCTTAAGCCTACCCTAGTCTTCTGGGGAGGGGAACAGCTATGAGGAAAGATACATTAATGCAAAGCTGCAAGAGTGCATTACTGGGGGCTGGACGGCCAAATTGTTCTGAGTCTGTAACACAGCACTGTCTAAATAATTCTCTGCCCTTCCTAATTTATCAGGGTGATAGATCCTCAGGCCACAGACTATAAAAATATTTTATGAAGCAGAACATTTTGTTGCATG
Organism: Phaethon lepturus; assembly: GCF_000687285.1. Lineage (NCBI taxonomy): Eukaryota > Metazoa > Chordata > Aves > Phaethontiformes > Phaethontidae > Phaethon > Phaethon lepturus. The sequence continues at coordinate 39,203 of NW_010560979.1, read as the reverse complement.
GCCACAATAAGATGATTTTAGTTCTTTGAAAACTTCTTGAATCATTGAACATGCCAATAAAATACCCTGATATTCATTGCTGGGTGAAATAGGAACTTTCTAGGCTTTAAAGTGAATTCAAAAAGGAAGCTCAAACTTTTAGGGTTTACAAAAATAGACCTCATAACGAACTTCCTTCCAAAATTGTTTGTTTGTGGGGTTGTTTGTTTTTCCAGTCTTAACATACCGTTAGATCAAAACCTTTCACAGAGCAAGAAGAAATTGTGACATATGTATTAGGACAGTTGCATAAATATATCTAAGAGATGTTGTAGGAAATAAAAAATAAATAAATAATGTTCTGAATTTTAAAATTTCAGCATAGCTGTAACTTTTTAAGTCCTTCTATTCCTACTGAAAATTTAGGCACAATCAGCATAGCCAGTTTCATGTGCTTCCCCTAACTTCCCTATTTAAAAGACAATTGATCTGTGCATGTGCACGTGCCTAATCTGGTTAACGAATACCCTAGCCAAATTAATGTAGATTGATTATCCATGAAAAGCAGGTTAATTGAATAATAGCTATTCATACAAATGGCTAGTAGATATTTTATTGTATGTACATCTGAAGTTGAGATATTTTGCTGCAAAATAAAACACAGTGAAAACAAGTATATTGATGCACATTAAAGGTGATTAATCTATTTGTTAGTGTAATTTAATTGTCTGTAAAATTAGTTGCTAAGCAGTAGGAAAAAATAGTTGGTTATTATAATTGTCTATGTGAGAGTGAAGGAATTATTTTATTGAGTGTTCTACAAATAAATTCCAATTTCCCAAATATGTGTGTTAGAACAAAGGATGGTGTCATGTGCAAGCACAGGAAATACTACAAAATTATAACATATAGCTATTCACATTATCATCTTAGTTAATTATTGTACTTTCTGTATTCAGCAGTCTATGTTATAAAGCAGTTTAAAGTGAAAGCTACATAAAAGAATTCATTATCAATAGGAAAAAAAAGCACCTAATTGAGAAATGCCAGCCAGTGACTCCATCCTCAATAGAAGAAAAATGGACTCTATCACAAAATGCCAACTGTGGCCATGTTCCCTAATTTTCTTTCTGAGGACACTAAGCAGCAGATTGGATTAAAAAGGAACTGCCAAAGCCATTATCTTTCACTTTCAATAAAACTGCACTGTGTCCAAATGAAAAATGCCAGACTTCATCCCTCCTTTCTTGAGGAAAATAGTAGAACCAATTAAAAAAAGCCCGGTCTGTACATCTTTTACATTTTATGCTTTCTAGGAAAGAACAATAGAACAATAAGTCATTAAAAAACTGCAATAGCAAAAGAAAGTTCTCATGAAGTGCAAGTGGGGGAACAGGACATCAAAACAAAATTAAAGATTGGAAATATGACCACACAATAGGTCCAATGCACATGCTTGGTATGTTTGGTGTTCCTCATACATGTAAAATACTATTTTTCTTCCACAAGAGAGGATAACAGAGGACTTTTAAGAAATGTCAGCATCAAAACCTAAAATTGATATTTTGTTTCACTGAATTTCAAAGTAGGAATTGCCATATCCTATAGTTTCTTAAGCCAACCAAAAATATTTTGCCCTACCATCTGTAGATTACTTGGAGTCTAAACAGAAGGATAAATGACACATAAGATGATTGTTTATTTTCTTTTTTCAGAAAAATCCAGAAGCCTTTGCTAGCTACAAGTTATAAATCAGGGATCATGGTGGCGCTGGATTAATGGTTGGACTTGATGATCTTGAAGGTCCTTTCCAACCTTAGTGATTCTGTGATTCTGTGAAATGTGGCATTATCCAAGTAGAGATACTTTGCAAAAATGCTCATCACACATATTTTCCTTCCAAAGAGCTTCCTAAAACCAAGCCCTAAGCTTGTCAAAGGTTAAAAAATGTGACTCTGGCTTCTGATTGTAATTCATGCTGGGTAGAGGAAATTCCCGGTTTCTGGGCAGCGTTTGGGAGGTGAATACCCTAACAACAGTTGTTGTTACCCACTGACTCAAGCAATTTTCATTATGCATTGAGTTTCCATGCAGGAAGAGGGATATCACAGTGTTGTTCCAGGGCCTGTATAATCGCATGGTTCCAGACTAGCTTTATGGTGTGCCCAGGATCATTTACTGTCAGCTGCTGACTCCACTAACAGGGTGGTGCGTTCTGCATGAATTTCGTTTGCCATCTCAGTTTAGGCACATCTAAATGGAGAGTGCCCTTTATCACTTTGCACATTGCTTCTCATAATGACCTGGATTCCTTGTCTCTGTCCTTTTCTTAAGTTACTGTATGTGCACAAATCCATAAAGGATATGAATAATACTGTCACTGGACGGGAAGTTTAAGTGAGTAGACAGGTATGAATTTCTGTAAAGCAAGGCCATACCTCTGCTGAACAGATCCTTTCTCCTTTTTTGTGCCCTGAAAATGCCAATTTGTTAATGACAGTTTTGAATTACCAACAATGAGATGTCCATTCATGCCACTGTAAAATTACATTACCTCTTATTACATTACCACTTGGTGTCAACAAGTCATAGCAACACCATGTCTTCCTAATGCCATATAGCCAGTAGACACGCACTGCATATGCTATGGCACTCTTCACTCTCAGAAGAGCTGTTCTTCACTCTTAAAAGAATAAATACATGAATAAAACCTTTTTGTTGGTGATAACTAAGCAGTAACTGTTTTCTGTGCAGTTGTGATAATATGTTTGTGATAGTGAGATTGTTTTGTTTATGTTAATTGTTTAGTTGGTGGTGCCTGTGCATACATCATCTAATATGAATCCTCTTCAATCTGTTGCTAAGCAGTTGTTGTTACTGTGGATGTTGTGAAATGGTAACTATATGAAATAAATAAAATGGAAAAAATGATGCTTTCCTGAATTGCACAAACATTTCTCGCACATGGTATTTTCTCTTCTTAGCATATTTATCTCAATATCTATTTTGAAAACTTAGATCCTTTATAGAAAATATGAAGGATATAAATGTCTAATATCTATCTATTTATCTTTTCATAGGTTTCTAATGTTGGGTGGGTGGCTTGTGTGTAAGAGAGAATTCATGCTGACTTATTCGAAGACTACTTGTTCCCAGACAGTTCTTTTTTTGATCCACATATACAATAAACACAGAAGAAAAGAATTTTTGAAGTTCAAATTTCTCATGGAACTGACAGGTTAATAAGAAACTATGGTTCTCAGTTACCTCCCTATTATAATTTATACAATACAAGTCTTTGAAACGAGGACTGAAAAGCCCAGGCAGGCTTCATACTAAGAGGCTATCATCTTCATTTAATCAACACTGCAAAGACAAAAGATCACAAAAATTGTATTCTGTAAATGCCCCAGTGTAATGTTGGAATAAAGTTAATTTCATGAATGGAGGTCATTTCACATGCATGTTTGTTTGGATAACTGATAAAAAGATGGGTTAGTATGTATTAGGGGGGGAAATTTCTTGTTGCTGGGGGAAGGTAGCAGTGTTTTGCTTTCCACACTGCTCACACAGTTGCTTATCTACTAATGGATTAATTGACCATGTATTAGACTTCCCTGTTGTACTCTACTTTCCAGCAAATTAAATAATCTTGTTCTCAAATTGTTGCTAGTGGCAGTGGAGGTTCAGTCTATTTCAGAAACATTGTAGTCTGAGGAGAGCTATAAATAGTGGCAGGTTATTTTTTATGAAGTTTTACAATGAGTATCATAAATATCTGATGATTTTAATTGAGTCTTATTAGGATATTTAATCTCTACTGATTAGATGACAAATAATAAAATTGTATGTATTTAACACCTGTGAAAAGCAAAGAAGCTATTTATTACATAGATTTTAACATTAAGTAAATACATGCAGTAACACCTTGGGGTTTATGTGCTTAACACACAATTGTTGCATTTTATATGCTTTTCCCCATTTCAAAAACATTAGAATAGATATTTCAAACAGCCACATGGTACACTGTAGGTCAAAGACCAACTGAAGAGCTAAAATATACTAAGTGAGATTTTGAATCCATCACATTGATATGTATCTGTTATATAGCCACTTATCATCAGTAAGTAGTTTATTTAGATATTCTTGATCATGAGCATCTAGCATTCAACATACGGGTGCTGTCTCAATGAAAAATTAAATGCTTCTCTGAGACTGTATTCAGCGTAAAGAATTACTAGAGGTTTTTTTATAAGGTTAGAAACATCTGTGTTAGGATAGGGAAGAAACCAATATTGCAAATAACCAGTTATGTTCATCTTGAGCCTTCTCAAATTCTCAAGAATCAAATCTGCAAGTTTCAGGTACTGAGATATTATGAAGTAATCAATGTATTATCTAGCAGGATGAAGCAAACTCTAACCTAGGACTGAAAGGAAGGGACATTGTGCAGATTTAGAAGAGGTTATAAAAGCATAGAAAAAAATGCAGAAAGTATAATAGTTGTGCATGTGACTTTAGATCTAGTTTGAGTTTCTGTGAGTAGTTTTCCTACTGAAGTGCTGGCTGTCCTTACTGTTCCCAGTGTTGAGTTCTGCAAGGGCAGCCACCGTTTGGAGCAGGTATCAAACTTTTCCAGTGGTGAACTATTGTAAATAAACGTTGTTCTCATCTTAATTGAACAAACTGTGGGTATTTTCTCATTTTGTCAGGTTTTGGTTGAAGACAGAATTCACTTGGAAGAATGTTTGTTCAAGATGACAATTGATAATGTACCATAGTCAAACTGAGAAATGTATCTTATGTGTCTTTCTGAAGAGACTCATTCACTTATTTTTTTATTGTATATGCAGGGAGTAATATAATAAAAATATTGAACATGATAATTGTTCCTTACTCCACTGAACCCTCTGTTTCACTAAACATGATTCTTACCAAGCAGGTAAGATTCCAAATTTAAGGTTTCTAAAAATTCTGTAAAGCCAGAGTTTTGTATGTCAATCCAGATTAGCTATAGTATATACCAGAACAAGACACACTTCATATAGAATTTAATTTTCTCAAAATTAAAAATTAGTACATAAATAATTTTAACGCGTATACAGCTTTCCATTTGTTACCTCATTCTGTAGTCTTTTTCATTACATTTGTAGTTTCAGGTATGAAATAATGTGATAGTATTTTTCTTCCCTCTGCCTGCTTTCCCTTCCAGCAGTTTGGAGTGTGAGAAGACATGTGTTTTGATTGTATCACAAAAGAAAGATTGCTGGTAAACCAGCTAATGAATTAAAAATAATTGTGAAGGAGTGAACAACAGTAGACTCTCTTGTTTTTATGCAGCTGTATAGACATATTGAAGGTGTAGTATGACAGAAATTAATATATTTTTGTCCTGAAATTACTTTTCTCTTCTACTAGCTAGTAGAGTACCAGAACGGAAATGGAGGGGAAAAAAGGTGGAAATCCTACAAAAAATGAAATTTATTTGCTCACCACAAACAACATTTGTGGAAAACTACTTCACTCCAAACCACACCATCAGATCAGACCATCTTCTTCTGAAACCCTGTGATAATTACTCAGTTTTTTACTTGCATTTTATCATTTACATTCAGTTATTTTATTTTTTTCCATTTAATTTCATTTCAGGTAGTGTCATTTATGATGAAGGATTTGTTTTCTTTGACTCATATTTTGGATTATTATTTTTAATTTCCTTTTTCAAAAGTTTTATCTATTTTATACTGGTTCTGAAAGTCCCAAAACTGTAGTCAATATTTGGTAATATTAAATAACAGTGAATTAGTGAATCTTTCACCAGTTTTTTAACGCATCCCCCATTGTATCTCTGTTGTATTTCATTGCTAGTGTTCTGAGAGTAGCAGATTGACTGCAGAATTTTCCAGGTCAATTTTCTGAGATACCATCCTTTCTCGTTCCATCTCTTCTCTAAGATTTGGATATCAATACTTATTTTCTGGAAAACACAGTTCATTTCCTTTTTAAGAACACTTAACTTTCATTTACAGATACTAATAAAGAAAAGCTGGTGACTTCCTTGCTGAAGAGGAGTACTAACCTTTGTATAAGGGAGTGCATTCCCTCAGCTCTCCAGCTGTTCTGTTTCAGGACTGAGAACAGAGTCTCTTTCCTGGTAGTCCCAGGACTAACGGTGAGTACTTTCACACTTCAGGCCAAAGACAGAGGAGCACCCATGTAGAACTCTTGTAGGATTAGGTGCTTATAGGGCTGGGGGCTAAGAACCCAGAAGAAATCGTCTGCCCTGATCGAGGCTTGTTAGGGATTCAAAGTAACGTTTTAATGGAGTGTTTCATGATACAGGGATTTAGGGAAGTGCTTTCAGTTAACTGCCACTTATTTCTTGTTCTCTCCTCTCAAGCATGCTCCTGGCTCAAGGGGGACATCTCTCTTTGATCAGCTATGCTAGGTGGCTTATATATCAAGCATAGCATAGGTTAATAAATATGATTTTTGAAATGATTACAAAGTTTCCTGGAGTTTTAAGCCAGAAGGGACCCTCAGATCATCTATATCAGGTTATTAAGTTTTACCAAGGCTTTATTCTAAACTTAAAGGTGTTCATTAGACCAAAGAATTTTAGGTCTCATGAGGTTTAACTATGCCATAGGCAAAGACTGGAACTAATCCCTAATGCCCTTGCAATGGTAGGAAATTAATTAGATGAAATATGCCTGGTTGATCCTAGAAAATAATCTCACTTATGGTGTTGAGGAAGGCAAAACAAAAATAAAGGTCCAGCTTCAACTTCTAATCCCTGGATTTTTTTTATATCTTTATCATCAAAGACAGAAAGCTCTCCATTACTGGAGATCTTTTCCTTCTGTAACTACCTATAAACAGTGATCACATTGCCTTTAATTTTTTTTTTTTTAACCACCGGAATACATCAAACTTCTTAGTCTTATATAGAAAAGTTTATTTTCCAGAGTCAGGATCATTTTGGTAACTCCTTTTTAAATTCTTTCTAGGATTTCCACCTGCCCTGTGAACTAGATTTTTGCTGTAATCTTACTACACCAGTTAAAGTACCTTATTTGTCAAAGTTGTATACAAAGAAAATAAAAATTCTCCCTTTTTGCCCTATCTTGTCCTCTCTATATCTTCTTGGATCACATTTGCTGTTTATGTGACAGCATTGCGCAAATGGGATCTTTATCTATGATGACCCCTAAATATATATTGAAGGCACAAACTGGGGTAAGCATTTATCTAGGGAAATTTCTCCAGTAATAACTTTAAATTCTATAATGAAGGAAACAAACATAATCTTCTCCCTTCCCAAGACAACTGTACTAGTGACAAATGCAGCGATACTAAGTGGCTGACATTTGTGGACTCTTTAGAAACCTGCTTAGTTGGATGCATTTTAGCTCTACATTTCTTAGTAGATTTCTCGTTTGATCTGTTCTGGTAATTGTTAATGTTCCTTGTTTTTGCATTGCAATTTTCAGTTCAGCTGGCTTTTCCAACTGCTTGTACCTTTGATGTCAGCCACATGTTGATTGACTTCAATATATGGTAATAATATTTCTTATTTATTTGATTTTCCTAATTATTACTCAGAATGATAGAAAGTATTTTATAAGCTTCACTATTTTTGTGAATGTGTAGGCGTTTAACTTTTACTGTGGGCTTTCTGTAGATGTCATGAGGATTTTGTCCTTTAAAGTAAGCTGTTTTGTTGCCTCTTTCCTTTAATGTTAATTGCATGTTTCATTGTCACTGTTTAAATGAATGTACTCCTTTCTGTTTCCCACTAATGGTTAGGGTCAGAATACATTTCTAAAGATTCAGCCTGTCTTTTGAGATCTTTGTGAAAGGGAGATGTGGAGAGGAGCTGCTGATACTGACACTGAATTGAAAGTTTGGAAGAAATTCTGAATAAACCTGAAACGAAGCCAAGGTTGAAAGACATTCTAAACACGTTCATATGCATGTACCAGGCTCCAAGTATTCTGCAGCAGTCTGAATCTAAGGTCTGGTGCCTTTGTTTTTTTAATTTTGTGTACCTCATGTTTACTTGGAGATAGGCCACCAGGAGCAGAATCTCATTTGATCTCTTAAGATAAGCAATATCCAGTTAGGTTGGTGTTTGAAAAGATAATATCCCTGGGAAATCTCAGCTGTTTGTTGAGAGTGGCATATTTCAATATGTGCCATTCTTGCTGAAAATTGAACCTGGCTTTGGTCATATATTTTAAAAACCTGATCTGAATTTATGTTGCTAGAGATTTTTAAGTCCAGGTGAGTCTCATGGGAGTGCAGATTTTTGTGATGCATAGTTTTGTGCTCAATAGGGCAACATCCTGGAGTTGGTTCAGGGAGTGTCAGTGTCAGTCACACTCTGATTGATGCTGGCATTGAATAACTGCATGTGTACCCAATTTTGATTAGCTTTGAAGCAGAATAGAAGCCATACTGCCTTTGATAATCCTTCTAATCCACTCAGACTTCATGTGAGTGACAGGACAGCTGTTAAGAATGTGAGAAGCAAACTTGAAATGGTGATAGAAACTTTCTACTGCATCTCAGCCTTTGTTCGCTCCAGGTTGGATCCTCACCACTGTGTTCTAATTGCATTTTTAGTGTTTCCAAGGTGCAGTCCTTTGCAAATGCCACTTGAAGGAGATATTTGGTCAATAAGCCTGTTTGTACAAGCTGGAATTCTTCCTTTTTTGTACTGCAGCCTCTTCCCTTCCACAAGCACTGAAACATTGCTTAAAATAGAGAGGATTCAACTCCATCCATTTGATTTGGAGAAAAGTAAGTATCTGTCTATAAAGTGATACATATATTTCACTATAGGATGGTTCAGCAAGGATCAGCAAGCTTTCACAGTTATCAAGACAGATATATAAAGCTTATACCATGTAGCATGGTTGCATCAGTGAATAACTTGTTGATTTTGGTTTTCAGGTTTTTGTGCTTAGTTAATATCTATATGTTTCATTACAGCTTTCAGGCTGAGAACTATTGGAAATAGCACTATTTTAAAGAATACATACGACTTGGGCACAATAAAGGGAAATGAGAAGCCCTGAGTTTGTGAAGTCATTTTCACTGTTGTTGCATTGGTGTAGAAGGCAGATGGTTTCACTTTCATCTACAGGAATTTTACCCATATGCAATTACGTTCATGAATGTGTTGATTTCACTGAAAAATCTGTTAGAAAGCTGTTTAGAGAAAACAGTTGACCACCTCTCTCTCCCAGTTGGCAGACAAGTGTGAAAAGCACTCTAAGTTCAAGTTCCAAGTGTGAATTTCTTCATCCATGCTAAAACAGGCCCATTTTGGCTTTGAATACTAATTCTAGGTCTATTCTGGTGAGGTGGCTGGCAAAAGATCACAGTCATGTCCTGAGTGCAAAAATCCATTCTGAACTGCTAAGATCAACAAAAAAATAAGAGAATCTGATCTCACTTCTTTTTATCAGAAAAGGGTAGATTTTATCAGAACATTTAAATTAAATATGTTTGATTAACATAGGGAACTCCAGGGAGCTGCCACAAAATAGGATTGTCATCCTGTTTTTTGATTCATGCTTCATTCTTTAAAATTGTTAAAATATAATGTGCTAGTCCAAGACAAAGTGATACTATTTTTAGTGAAACATAATTAAATAGGTATCAAAGGTAGAACAATTGTCATCAGTGCCTATAAGTGAAAAGGAAGAGGTTTACATCAGGTGTGCTTTTGGCTGAAAGCGGGAATGAAAAATAATAGGTGAGGCATTTATGACTTACAGCTCACGTGTGTTTGCAAACCCATGAAAACTTAATGTGGTAATAAATAAATGACTACAAATCTAGGTCTACTTTTACACATCTTCACTATCTTCATAAGCCAGATTTCTGAGTTTTCAGTTCCACATTTATAGCTTTAGAAGAAAATTTCAATATAAAAGCATCTTTACCTCAGGTGCATAAGCTTTCTTCTATACCAGGTGAAATAATAGTATGGAATTTCAAGCCATTGGCAGAGGAAGGTCTTAACCAACTGACTTAATTGCCAATTAAAAACCAAGATTTGTAAATCGTTAATAATGCTGAGATAGTGCTTTGAGCATATTGCTGCTCTTTAGAGTTTATATAATAAAAGCTGTGTCTATTTGGAAGTTTGAAAAACAGTTAATTATGCTTGCTTCATACTTTAGTTCTCAAGGATAGGTATGCTTCCAGATTACATTGTCCTGTTTGAAAGAGCATCCTGAGAGTATTAAAATGTGGAAGATCATCCTCCTTGTACTGTTATTCTGTATTTCATTCAAGTAATGGTGGGGATCTTTTCACCAACATTAATCAACGAACTGGTTGGTGTTCCCTCTTCACTGCTCCCTTCATTGCCTAACCATGATGGGAATACAGAAAAATGACTTGCATTGTACAGAGCCTTACAAACCTGATCCCATCTTAAGGATTACAACATGGAAATGAGGTATCCATAAATATTAAAAATTATCAGCTTCTCACAGATGTTCTCTCTGCTTATTATCTGCAAAATTTCTGGATCAAATGTTCAATATGAATATGTTAGTATCCACTAAAGATTGCTTTTGGCAGCATATGTGTTGATATCAGCAGGAAATAAATAGGAAAACATTAAAAGGTATAAAACTTTAAAACAATAGCTTAAAGGTGTTTTATAAACTACAGATGGCTTATATCATTCAAGTGGATGTCTGGTGTAGAATGAGAAACAGAGAAGACTGGGAAAAAAGTGGAAATGACTGGAAATAATGGGTCCCATGCAATATGTTGTATTTAAGGTAGAGATAAGCAAAATGAAAATTGCTGCTCTTTTCTTGTAGATAGTGAGGTTATGCTAGCATCTGTGAAGAAGAGTGGTCCCCTATTTTTTAATATAATACTCTATAAAGTGAAACTTGTCACTCTGGATCCTCTCCAAAAAGGTGACGCTATCAACAATATATTGATCACTTTTCTGTGCTTACCTTTTTGGAGAGTATGTGTTCATGTCATGTAGAAGAACTGTCGATCTCTAAAAATAAAATGGGAGCTAGATGAAGCAAACTTTCTTTTGTTGAATTATTAGTATCATTCATAGCACCTGAGCTACTCTCTGAGCCAAAAGGAACAGATGAAATCTCTTTGTAGAAGAGCCATTCAGAACTGTTTATTCAGAAGCTAAACATGGTTGAACACGGATAGAGCTTACAGGTTACATTGCTCTCCTAAAACACCCCAGCACTGTGAACTCATCGCTGCAGGCAGTGAGAATGGCAAAGGAATTAGCACAGCCAGGGAAAAAAAATATCACTGGAGGAGCTAAGAGGAAAGTAAATCACTGGTGTTTTAACAGGCATGCTGGTGTGATCAGGATGGGAGGGTGGAGCAGTTACAGTGTTGATAACTGACAGATACCCAAGGAGTGTATTAATGATAGAAACAACAGCTAGAATTTGCAAAACAAGAGGTACAGAGTGGGCATAGTCAATAAGACATTATAGATTGAAGAAAATATTGTATCATAGTGAGATGTTGCACTCTGACAAAACTTAAGTGATGCTCCAACATAAAAAAAAAGAGATGAGTTTTTTTTTTTTGGTTTTTTTTTAATGATTACAAAATACATTCACTTGTTTGGTCATTAAACCTCTGCCATCTATCTACAGAATGAAGATCTTCTGCATCTTTCTCCCAGTAAAATTGCAACACGGGTAATTAGTATCTCGTTATTTTTCATTTTCTTGGTTTTGTTTCCTTTTTGTAAACTGTAAACTTTTGTAAACAGCTTATAGCAGCTGCTTTATTTCACTGTTATTAGTAAGTGAGATGAAGTGCATGCAGTGTGTAGTCCACAATTTTGTATCCAAGTAGGTTGGTTAAAAGGCGTTGCAGAGCAGTGAAATGACCAACAGCAAAGAGGACTTTGATGATCATCACTGAATTTGAGCAATTTTTGTTAGGATTTAACGCGATCTCTGAACCCCAGATTTTTTAAAATTTTTTTTTATTTAGAAGGTCAAACACCATTTCCTTGGAAGGCCTAAATGAAGCCCATCACAGAGTGCAGTAGCAACTATTTTCCCTGTTCTACTCCTCAAGGACCAGGCATTTAATGAACAATTTGTGAGGACCACACTCTCGTCTGCTGAGTGCTCCTCCAGTGCAAACAAAAGACGAGAATCTGATCTGTGTATTTTGATATTTTATAACCACTTGCCTGGGATTCTGAGATGGGTTTTTCCATTTTTTCAGCATTCTTTTATCCAGCCTTACGAGCAGAGGCAGTTCGGTGTCTCAGTGATGGTGACGTTAGCAGTACTGATTGGATTTACTTTTGTAGAAAATCCTCTAGTAGCTGCACTGAGGGAGAATTTCCTTTAATAGCTGACAATATGTCATGTCTCCTGATCTCTAGTTGCTACAGAGAGACAACAGTTTCCTCACTTTAACAAAGTATTCTGCTCTATTAACTATATATGACACCTAATCAGCCTTTTAAAGTGCCAGAGAAGTCACTTTTGACCCAGTGCATAAGGCCAGTGAAAGAATGTGGAGACAGTCATTCATGTGCCACTGGTGTCTCACACCACCATCAAAATAGCATTTACCTGGTGTCTAATAGTTGCTGTCTGTTGGGAATCAGTCTCACCGAAAGACCCCTTCTCAAACAGTATGCAGTCTACTTACCTTTCTGTATCAATGGTTTCACCACCTTGCATGATCACTTGAAAATAAAAAAAGGGAGTCTATACTAGTTGCATATATGATGTAGAGTCCTCACACTCTGGTAAGTGGCTGTTGGGACAGTCTTTTCAGACTGGAGCCTCTTCAGTGCTTCAGCCTCCAAGGCTTCATCACAGAAATGCCAGAAAATAACCAAGCTGCACACTCAACACTGGAGCAATTGTTACTTAGGCATTAACAACCACAAAGGCTCAGTTCCCACCCTAATGCTCCAATAAAGCTCCCTATATTAGGAATTGTGCTACAGATATTTAAGAGAGACACCTTGAGGTATACGCAGGGACACACAATATACCTAACCTGCTTCAGGAAGACAATCAAAATTGCAGCTTCAAAGAAATAAAAGTGCCCAAACGATTTCATTTTTAGTTACGCTTTGGACAGGTGATACAATTTCAAAGGTGAAATTGTTATTTACCAGAAACTGTGTCCAAGTGGTAGGTTTACGAAATTTCACAGGTATAAGCAGTACAAGCAAAACAAGTGTTTGTTAATGTAAATCTTTTGCAAATGTTCTCCAGAGAAAGGCATTCATGTCAGTTTAGTCTGGCAAAGCAGCCAGTGGATTTGATGGAAAGGTACTAAATGCCACATTTTACCATTGCGGGGAAAAAAAGGGTATTTGTGAGTAAGACAAACGTGCAAATAGGAGATAGAGAAAGGAAGTTTCATTTTTTAAATATTGTAAAAAAATATTGTTAATACTACTTTGAAAATTATTGTGGGAGGAAAAGTGCCCCATTCTTGCTTCCAAGAGTCCTAGATTGTTTGTCTGTGACTATATACTGCAAGTCAGGTGCTTTCCAGTAAATCCCAATCCCAGTATCCCAGTAGTACAGACACACAGACTTGCTGGAGAGCACCATGACTGCTTGCTG